>NC_016088.4:4339543-4552228 GCF_000004515.6 Glycine max | reverse complement strand
GTGGTCTTTCGGCATGTTTCATCGAAAAATACCAGGGTTGTTTTTAGAATGAAGGATTTGAGGTTATGCTTAATCACAGTTTTTGCTATCTCCTGTGTATATTTGGTTATTTAGAGTTTATATTGTCGAGAATTTTATTTTTCATTTTGCATGGTGCTTATGTCTATCTTATCCTTATAAGGTGATGGATGTAATGTTGTTTCTTTGCTGTAGTGGTGAAATTTTGTCTTGCACACTTTGGGAGAATTACTGTACTCAGTTCCTATCCTATTTGAATGAACGCGGGGATGATGGGCCAATGGTTATTATATTGACAGATTCGAGAATAAAAGATGCACAGGGTAAGTATGGTATTTTATTTGCTGATTTGGATATTCAATAGCTGAGTTTTGTTGTTGCTGTTGTTGGCATTTACAAGAAGTTATCCAGTTTCAGTGAGCAATTCCTTCAAGGCGTCAAAACTATTGATTAATGATCCTATATTGGAAATTCAGGAATTTAAAGAGAGGTATTTTGTTTATCATCTTTGCTCTGTGGTTGTTAAATTCGTGTGACAATCGTCTTGACTGTTTTCTATTGCTTTATTCTATTTATTCGATTGGCTTAGGCTTTTAGATATAGGTGTTGAGGTGAGTCGAGTTTTGCTACCTGGCGATCAAGCAAGCTCACAAGTTTCAGGGGGAAGTCAGCTATCATCAAATGATTCGTTTCTTTCAAAGGCTGAAGCCAAAACTATTTTAGAAATCAATGTCATTTCTGAGGTGGACTTGTTATCTGTGTTTATTTTATATTCATTGCAGTTGGAAGTCGAATTTGGCTAGATTTGTTCGCATTCATATATTATAGCTAATGTGTCTAACAATGGCATTTTATTGTTGGCAATTTGATTGTTATGGTTTTTTAAAAGGATGTTGTTTGTGTTACGGTGGGGACTATTAGCAAAATAGTCATGGATAACCATTCATGGTGTTATCCAGCCTGTGCTCAATGTCATAGGAAAACTGACATCCAAACAGGACCATTCACATGTGGATGTGGCAAGGATAATGATCATCCTGTTCTGAGGTAATTGGAGTTTTAGTCCATTAACATGTTTTATTCAGTATTTTGTTTTTGACTGGCATCTAAATTGGTAGGTATAGAGTTGAAGTGATGGTTACCCAAAACAATGAGAGTAGAAAATTTTTGCTCTGGGACCGTGAATGTGTTGAATTGATTGGTGAAACAGCTGATGATGTGAATAGGGTCAAGATTGAAGTATGTTCATGCTTTATCATATGCTGCTTCTCATTTTATGTATTATATTTTGTTCTTCGAGTTGTAACTGGCAGTTGGTGAATTTGTGTTGTTTCTGGCAGGATGGTGATCTTTATTTGAATGCTTCCCCTCAAGCACTTGACAAATTGTTGGGTCATGTGCTTGCTTTTAAGGTCAGGATTCAATCAAAATTCAAAAATGCAGTTGTACGTAGATACTCAAAAGACCTAGATTTGATCAATGTTGTTCTCGAGATGCTGCCTGATAGTGAGGTGTTCTTTTCTGATATCTATTTTAGTCGTTGTTGTCATGATGATATGATTCATGAGTTTGACTATCATCAACTTATATATGGTGCAGGCATGTTCCAAAATAGATTCTTCCAATGTTGATTGCAATGATGCTACACAAGCTGAACGCGTGAGTTAATGTTGTTGTCATGAACATTGATATCTTATATTTTTTTTATTTACCAGTTTATGCTTTATGCAGCAATCTCTGTCTGTCATAGATGACCATGATCCGGTTGCGGGATTGCCTTTAATACCCAAAAAGCGGATGTCATCTGGTGAAGCCGATGATAAGTTAGGGAGCTCTCAAATTTCGCCAGCCCAACTATCGTCTAACAAATTAACAAGACATTCTCATAAGAGCAAATTTAGTTGATTCCAGATTCTTATTGTTGTGTTTTCACACTGCTATTAAAATATTGGCATATTGAACAGACAATTATGTAGTTTTTGTTATCACTGCATTTGCACATTTGAAAATCGGTTTTTTTGGATTCATGCTTTTAGACGTTCTAAATTGAGATCTGTCCATATTGTGTTCCTGCTGTAGTATTGCAAATTTTCTTATATTAAATATGGCATTGAAAACAATTGATTTTCCCAGTTTTTATGTGGATGTATCACAAGACTAGCAAAGCATGTTATTGCAGCTGACATAATTTCTGGGACAAATGTCGGAGATCATGTTTATATCCAGAAAAATACATTAAAATGTTAGAAATGATGATCAGGAAATATTGATCACTAGCACAACTAAATCAGCATTCATATCTGATTAATTTTCTAACAGCAGAATATACACACCAAGACAAAAGTATCAGCTTTGGAGTCTTGAGAAACATGATCTTGGATCATCAATGATATGTAATTAAGTGTTTCTTTATTATCAATCATCGTTTAGCATGATTTGTTAATTTAGATAGCATTTTTTGCTTGATTTTGCTTTCGCAAATGCAGAATCGGATATTTGATAAATTTACTCCATCTTTCATCAAATGTCTCAATATGATGTACAATTAATAAAACAAGTAAAAAAAACAATTTCTCTTTAGCTTGACATCCTAATTCTGCCATGCATAACATTTTCGATATCATATTTCTTATCGATGGCGCCAAAGCATAGGTATAATAATGGTTATAAATGCAAGTCTAATCAATTTAGTGCATTTAATTAGCTGTCAGCATTCATAATTTTAGTGTTTTTCCTTATGCTTACTTTTGATTACTTACTTTTCAAGTTTTAATGTGGCTGTCAAAACCATGACTATAATCATGGCTATACATGCATGTCTAATCATTTTTATCAGTATTCTACATATAAAGAAGCATGTTTTGCTATGAGATTTTTACAAGATGATAAAGAATTTCTTGAGGCAATCAAACAAGCAAAAGACTAAGGTTCAACACATTATATAAGAAAGCTATTTGTGTTGTCACTTTTAACTGCAACAATGAGCAAACCTGAACAAGTTTGGGACCAAACTTGGCATTGGATGGCTGATGACATTGTCTATAATTATAAAAAATCATCAACAAGTCCAGGTTTGTGCTAATTTCCCATCAGACAAATCAATATTGATACGGCACATAATTTGACTTTTTTCTCTTTTGTGTATTAGCATTGCAGCTTGATGATAGAACTCTTCAAAATTTGGTCTTGCTTGAAATTGAACAACTGTTGCAAGCAAATCAAAGATCGCTAAGAGACTATCCTTCAATGCCATATCCAGAGGATGCGAATTGTCCAGCTTATCTAGACAATAGCCTTATATTAGCTGAACTGAACTACAACAATGAAGAACTTAGATCAGAGTTTGAACATCTATTTTCTCACATGACAGGTACATTAAGTACAGAGCAATTTACCCCTCTGAAAATTATTATGTGCATTTCCTTCTTAGCTTTTCTCATCTATAAATTAGTATTTTAACTTCATTCATTTATCTTTAAATCTAACACCACATATCGATGATTTCAGATGAACAAGCTTCAATTTACAACCAGATTGTTGAAGCTGTTAATAAAGATGAAGGTGGTATGTTTTTTCTCTATGGATATGGAGGTACAGGAAAAACATACATTTGGAAAAAACTTGCAAGTTCACTGAGAGCTGACAATAAAATTGTAATAATGGTGGCCTCTAGCGGCATAGTTTCTCTGCTATTGCCTGGAGGTAGAACTGCACATTCAAAATTTAAAATTCCAGTTCCAGTTTTTGAAGACTCAACTTGCAATATCCATCAAGGAACTCAATTAGCTGAGCTATTAAATCAGACAAATCTAATCATTTGGGATGAAGCACCCATGGCTCACAAATTCTGTTTTGAGGCACTTGATCACAGTCTTAGAGATATCATCAAACACAACTCAAAGGACAATACAATCTTTGGAGGTAAAGTCATGGTCTTTGGTGGAGATTTCCGGAAGATCCTGCCAGTCATTCCAAGAGGCAGCCGCAATAATTCCAAATTGTTATCTTACTTATATACATTCTAACATACAGCCAAAGATAATATCATATATTACAATGTTAAATTTAACATTGTCAGGTATGCAATCTTAATCACCACATTAATATCTTCCATTTATAATTTCATTTACTTAACATTATATTATTTAGTAGTTTATCACAGCTTAACATTTTCTTTGACATTGACATGTAAAAATTTTCTTTATTTCTCTGCGAAATATAGAAATTTTAATTGCTGAAGTTCAATGATGAAATATCTAGCGTTCATATGTTACTGCTTATATAATAATTATGCTTTAAACAATATTTTTAAAAAATCATTCATGCCAATCGTCCAAATGTAGCACATCATGCTGCATATACTACATTCCTTCAAACCAACATCATTCTTATTTTACACAAAAAAAAAACGACTTTTAAAAAATGTAGTTATGCAAGATGACATAATCACCTTTAAATAATTCGTTCATACCCCCTCTGCAATACATAAAAAACGAAATGTTAACAAGTAATTCTAGAGGTTGGCCCAATGCTCATATCTTGGCCCAAGATAAATTTAGATAGTTACTGCCCTACAATACCAACGGTCTTAGGCTTCAAATTTGAACAAAAACCCTTCATCTACTTCGTACCTCTTCAATTCACAGTTATTGATATCACATTTATTCACAACCGTGTGGCATTGGAAAGAAGCAAATATTAAATACCACACTAAAGGCCTATCATCTACTTTCTTCTGCAAATCCTTTTTCATTCCTCTGTCCAAACTCTACTTTCACGCCATACACAAAATGAGCACCACATCTTCAACCGCATCAACTGAGGTAAATCATTTCTACTCTTCTCTTCACGGCACCTACCTTTTTGTTGCGTTTATTCTCATTTTCATGGGTTTTTGGTTTGCGGTTTTTCTGCTATGTGTCTGATGCACGTGGTTTAGGGGTTTTGTGCGATGCCGTTGTTTTTTGTCGTGTCATTTTCCTTTCTTTCTTTTTCAAGTTTGAAAACAAAACTAGACTTGAAGGTGTCCGGCCCTCCTTGGTCGTTTCTTTTCTAACTTTTATGTGCATGGCTTGGTCGTTTCTTTTCTAACTTTTATGTGCATGTCTATCATTTTCATTTTTGTTTTCCACTTTCGTTTTGTTCTATTGTTGCCGTTGTTCTGTTTTTTCGTTTAATGTCTTTGCCTTTGATTTGGTTTCGGTTTGTATGTACATTAGTCCTTTCCGCTGTTTTTCTTTTTTGGTGTTTTGTTTACAAACCTTTATATTGTGCATTATCCCTGTCATTTTATAATTTTCCTTTGGTTGACAAGTTTCTTTTGACATTTGGTTTTATATCCCTGTGATTACAGATGAAAAATGGCATCATGCGACGACCACTGATCATGCAATTTATCGCTGCCTTCAACAATGACAAGGTCATCTTTTTTCTCAATTCTTCCATTACTATTATTGTTACATATACATGCATTTATATTTCCCACTTTTTTTTCAAAATACCATACAACTTCCAGCCTTCTATCATACTCAATGGGCACCAAACTATCATGAGTTTGTTCATCTCAGATACAATGGAGCCATTTATGAAATACGAGTCAGACAACACAGAGACAAAGTGTATTTAGCAGATGGACTCCAAAACTTCCGGAAAGATTTGAAAATCTATGAGTCAACCAGCATCAACTTTTTTTCATGTGACCATCACTCTGTTTTTTACATACATTTCATACCACCACTGGAGCGGCAAACTTGCGGCAGGCAGAGGCATTCATCCAGGAAGCACATATGGACTCTTCAACTTACTCAGGAAATGCTGGATCATCCTGAACCCCTGGTAAGCTGACTTTCATATCTTAATCTCTTTAAACACATTTTTACCATTTTAACAATTTAACTTTTTCCAAATTACAGAAACTCCCCCATTGTACAGAAGTTCCTCTTAGAGCTTGCGGCAACCACATGACAGTCTTAAGGCGACATGGCCCCCCACTACAATGGAAAGTTGAAACACTGAATCCTGCTATTAGTGGAAAAGGTGTTGTCCAACCATGGTATGATTTTCTTGAAGAAATGAATTTTGATGATGGAGATGAAATCTCTATTTATTATAGGTATTATGAAAAAATTTGGGATGTCATAATCAGGAGGCAGGAGGCAGGAAGATTGGGAAGATGATGACAGTGACTAGGCTGTCTTTATCATTTTGCTGTTAATATGTTGTTGGTGCAACAAACAATTTTTTTATTTTGCTATCTTGCTGGTGCAACAAACAATATTTTTAAATTTAATATGAATGTTGCTTCTTTTATCTTTTTATAATATCTTTTTTATTATTCTTCCATCGAAAATCATTTAGACAAAAGACCCGTGCATGCGCACGGGTTACCGACTAGTATACATATATATCAGAATAGAAAAATAATAACAGAATTAACTGCCATATCAATTTTGGTCACAACCCAACATATCGATCCCTTGTTGCCAACAATAAGATTAGCTGAAATGATAAGATTTGACGGCGTTAACAAAAAGGCCTTGTTGGTGGTCATTCATTTGATGTAGGAATTGGAGTTTAAGTATTAGTCAAGCTAATCCTAATTTGAGAGGTTGTCAATAAGTAAGTTGCTAGAGTTAGTAATAAAAGAAAACTTATCTAATAAAAAGAGACAAGGACTCAAGACAAAAATATACGTTTAGATCCTTCAACTCGTCACATTAAAATTACACTAGCTCTCAATCCTAACTCCGAATATTGAACTAACATCTGAATACATAAAAGTATAAACTAATCCCAATTCTATGGTAACTATTCCTTTCCTCACTACGAATATAACCCTAATTCCTTAGGTATAATCAAATTAGCTAGCATGCAGTAGGTTCAAGGTTACAAGGATGGACACATGCTCCTGTATTCCTAAAATGTATGCATCATGTGTCTCAAATTATTAGTTCCTATAGACTAAGTCCCAGATTAAAAATTAGTTTCATTATTGATTTAGATGACTAAAGCTCGTGGGAATATCTCAAATTTCATCAACGAATCAAAGATTTTAATTATGGAAGTTACCAAAGAAATATTATAGCAAACAAAGTGTCCATACATTATACATATTTCCACCTTCAAGTCAGCAGTGTTATCAGATAGCCAATATCGCAAGGGTGATAGTAACCAGATGCTCTTTGACAGCAAAGATTGAAAACCTCTTTCACCAACTTCATTGCATATAGAACAGATTGGGTTGATAGAGACGTATTCCTCTCAATTAGCATATATTTAGTCGCAAGAAATATTTTAATAATTTAATCCGCTGTTCAGTTGGAAAAAGGTAGTATTAGTCTGAAGAAGTTGATTCTTCGCAGAAAAGTCTATTAAATCAGTGCCATACATATGAATCACTTAAAAGAATAGTGTAATTTTTAAAGTAAAAAGGAAGTCAGTGTAATTTAATTTTCTTTTCAAAGAAGAAAACTGTTTGATTTTATATATAATTGAATCATAGACTCATAGGGGACTAGGCAAATAATTATATTATAAATTATACAATAAAAAATAGTAATAACTATAAAAAAATAAACTAAATAATAATAATAATAATAATAATAGCCCACAGTCTTTGAATTTAAAGAAAAAAAATTCAAATCAGTCACCACACATTAAATCGGTCACCATCAATTTAATGGATTAGATTTTTTTTTTCATGAACACTCGAATCAATCTGGATATAAAATGCCACAAATTTGTTGGCACTCGTAGTTTCCACATTATATATATATATATATATATATATATATATATATCCTTTCGTAATGCAATATATATAGAGAGAATAAAAAAGAGGAAATATCTCTTACTGTAAATAAATAATTTTTTACTTGAAAATTGTTTATACAATGAAATCGAAAGTTCAAATGATTAATTAGGCTTCTCTCATGCAATCCTTTTTTGTTTTAATCCCCAGTTCATCAAGTATCTCATGCAACCCTTTAGTTATTGTTTATTTATTTATTTATTAGCATTTCTATTATTAAAATTTAATTAAATAACTATGTTTTGACCAAATATCCAACTACAAAGAAATCAGAATCAGCTTGGGTGGCGGGGGCGCAATGCATTTAAAAAAGATAAAACAACCAAGCACCACTTTAGAACAAATTAAAGACTACTTCACAAAGTTGGTTTGCTTTGTACTCTTGAATCTTGATCATAAAAAAAGAAAGTTGTTTTTCTTATCTTACAAAACAAATGCTTAATTAAATAAAGGATTGGATTGCGACACACCATATGCAACTTAACTATATATACAAGAGAAGATATAAAGAGAGGTTGCATATAAAATATCCACATAGGTGTTGCGTTGTGAAAGCACAGAAACCACTGGCGCAAAGAGAAACCGAATTTTTCTATTTTATATTTGCCAATTAAAAAGGAAAATAAGCATCCACACAGAATATCATATCTAACTATAAAGTTGGATATAAATATAAATTTTAAATGGATAAATGAATTTAGTAGCATATACACGATATATATAACTACTAGGGTAATTTTTAAGAAGCAAGATATATAAGATTTTTTTTTTGTTAAATCTGACTAGCTAGATTAACTCGTTTATCACATTAAATTATAAGTTAAATAAAATATAATTTAAGTATATTATTATAATAAAACTTTTTTTATATTTTTTTGATTAAATTATTTGGAAAGATAGTGTTTGAGAAAAGGGATAAAATGCTCAATAATTTGAAATTTAACTTTTAAAATTGAGATAAAGTAACTTATATATAAATAAGAGAGTTTCTATGGTGTTTCCAAAAATTTTGAGGATTTTGGTAATGTTATTTTTTTAACCAATAAAATTATCATGTCATTTATATTTTTATTAATTAAAGAATTTTTTATTTTTTTCAAATTAATCAAGGACTAATTTGAAAAAATAATTTTAATTAATAAGAAAACATATGGCATGACAAGTTTATTGGTTAGAAAAACATAATACCGAACCCTCATAATTTTTGGAAACTGTTAAAGGAATATATGTATTTCAATTTATTGTAGGTAAGCTGAAAAAATAAATTAATTTCGCTTAGTTTATAAAAAAAAAAAAAATTCAAGAGAGAGAAAAAAAAGTTCAAAACGACACGTGATATTAAATATGACAGCTGAAATCTTCTTTTATATAATAATAATAACGTAAGAACGGTCCTAAACAATAATAAGTAAGATTTTAAAATAGAATTTTAGATGATTCTATCTTCAAATTCTAATTCGAATGCTTACTCATGAATTTATTCCACTATATACGTATAAAAAAATTTGTTTGATACAACCATTACTCGTACATGAATAATGTTACTTAAATAATAGTGCATGCCAAATGTAATTATTAAATACTCATTATTTAATATTTTTTTGACCGCAGATATTAATCTCATTTCATTAAAAATCATAACATTAATACAATCAGAATAGCTATGAAAGAAATGTGGACTAGCAAAGCATCCAGATGTTCGAGCTAACAAGTGAGCAGCTAGATTGATTTGTCTAGGGAATAAACTCAATGAAGAGTCGATAATAAGACAGAGTTTCTTTTACATAAAGATAAAATAAAACCAAACTCAGTAACATTTGTTGAATGGCATTTCATGCTATCCGAAACTTGCTTGCAGTCAAGTACGAATATAACATTTTGGAGGTGCAGATCGTGAACCCAGTTGATAGCTTCCATAAGAGCATTTGCTTCCACCTCTTGGATAGAAGCTAGGGTTACTTATATGGCAATTGAATGATATGGCAATTGGCTTCTACACATCATCCCACAGCATCTAGGTTGGAAGTAAATTTTTAATCTTGTTTTTCTAGCATGGCCAAGTTAAAGTTGTAAAGATGATGGAATCCCATGCCACACATATCATTTAATATGAAGTATGATTTTTAACTACTTTAATCATTAAAAAATATAATACTAGTGTGATAAATTCATACCTTATATCCGGTGTTAAGATTATAATTTACATTTTTTTTATATTACTGTGATTTTTAGCATATTTCCTCTATTGTTTTTTAATTCTACGAAAATATATAATTTACATATATGAGTAATTATGATTATTGGTATAAATTAATTTTAACAATGTTATATTTACAAAAAAAAAATTATCATTCTAATTTATATAAATTGATTTTATGAAGTTTTAGTTTTATAAATATATTTGTATCTTTATATCACTTGAACATATACATGATTTAATATGATATTAATAATAAAAAATATTTTTAATTATATTTTATAATTATTATCTCTTAAAAAAAGCCATCGTAAAAGAATAATGTGAACAACATTAATAATTAAAAATAATAGTGGATACTTAAATTATTTATTATTTATTATAATAAAAAATAAGAATAAATAAATTTAGTATACTTCTAAACTAATTGTAAGAAATAGCTGCATATAATAGGATTTAGAATACTAAAAGAACTATAATGAATTTCTCATATTCTTAGAAATATTTGTCTAAAAGTATAGTCTAAAAGACATGTGATTTACTAGAATTTGGACTTTTTAATCTCAACCTTTTGATTTTTTTAATTATAATCTGACGATTAAAATTAATTTTTCTTATTTTTTATTTTAAAACTTTTTTTCATTTAAAACGCCCCTCTATATATGTATATATATTCGAAACAAAGATCTTTCCCTTTTATGTTTTCCTCTTAAATTTGAGTCCTTTGATGAAAAGAGCACACAGTTAGAATGTTAAGAGTGAAGAAAAAATCTTGATCCTATAATAACAGTAACTATTATATATTCTTCATCAATAAGTAGGCCTTAGCTTCAGGTTATTTCGTTCTACTCTATAATCTAGTATATTTAACTACTGACTTGAACCAAATAAACATACATATAATATAAATATAATCTTAACTCATGGCCGTAGATACATAATTATATGGAATTCTAAGAAAAACATCAGGTTATTTATTCAACCATATTTGCATAAAACTAAATCCATCAGTCAATTAAAGAACAATTAAACCTAGAAAATTCCAACAATAACTTCTTACATGTGACATTAGAATTGGTGGCATAACAATTTATTTTTTACTATATTGGTATGACGATTGTGAAGTTAATTAGATGTCTGAGAACTTTGTCAGATTTCCTATCTGATTGCACGGAATGTTTGGAAGTTTGATTCTATTTGGCTTCCATATAATTATTTTGCTCAGTACCGAAGGAATTAATTCAACTTCTTCATGGTATGAAGATAAGGTCATTCTCGATCACGTTTGAAGCCTGAGCATTCGGAATGCAAAATGTCCTAATAAAGACAAGGAACTCATGATCGTTAGAGAAATTTGTAGGCTAAATCACCCAACATGAAACGCTGTTCTGGCTTCAATAAAGCCACACAATTTTATGATCGATCAAAATCGTTTTTCATGATTTATTTTACATGGAATCAATTATTCAAATTAATGGCAGAATTTTTTATTTTTGAAAAACAATTTTGGATAAGCATTACTTTACGTCTCTCCATCGGTTTCAATATTTTCGTTTTAGTTTATCGAAGATACGTATCCCACTTGATGCTTTCTTCGTATTAAAAGCTTGCGTTCACAAGCCGAATTAAAATCCAAACGAATCGTTACAGTAACTAGCTAGGGCAAACCGGAGGCCAAGATAACAAACGATAGAGTTTTTTTTTTTTTTTGGGTAAGCAACCATAGAGTTATTTGAGTACAGATGTATCTGAATCCAATGTAATTAGTTGTAGGGTTTATCCATTGGAGAAACTCTTAGATGATTATGCACCCAACACGTCACTTTTGAGCACTTTCAATCATAAAATAGTAAGTTATATTTGGATAAACTTTTCTTAATAAATACGTATAGTAAGAAAAAAAAAGTAATTAAAATGATTTTTTTCACATTAGTTAATTATGTACTTCAACTAGCTTTTATAAAAATTCTATCATTTAACTTCTTTAAACACATGTTTTAACTTATGTATAAAATGAGCTTGTGTTAAATACTAAGCAGTCACGTTATTTTCTTCCTCTGCTACTTCATCTTATTCTTCCCTCCTTGCAAGTTTGTGCTTCATGTTGTTACTACTATGTACACCTTTCGCGTTTTGTGATGTGCCACCCTCCTTATCGTCATCCTTCTCAACAAGACAACTATTCTTCCAATATATATTTTTTTTCATTGAGTAAGCTTCTCCAAAAGGATTTCTTAAAAAAAATAAAATAAGTTTTTCCATATGTTAAAATTAACTTTTTTTAATAGTGTTAAAATTAACTTCTAGTTAAGTTAATTTGTAAAAATTCTCTTATGTAACTTAGATGAGAGAGATCCTACAAACTAATCAATGCAAAAGTTAATTTTAACTTATATGAAAAAATTTATTTTAATTTTATTCTTCTTCTAGAAATTCTTTTAGAAAAATTTATCCAAACAGATACATATATTTGTTACGCTTACTATTCTTCTTGCCCATGCATGCTCTTTTGATTTTCGGATCGTTCATTACTATAACTTGATGATTGCTTTATGAGTAAATTATTTTTATTATTACAAAAATTGTAGAAATGAGAAAAGAAGATGAAATATATACGTTATAGGGATCATAGAACGACAAAAGATGAAGGTAAGAAAAACACAGAAGAGCTCTCATATATTAAGACGAAAGGGAGTAAAAGGAGAGGAAAGGTGTTGATGTGAGAATTAGGAATAAAGTGATAATGATGTAGTAATGAGTAATGACCAGAAATAGTTATATTTGGATGAAATTTTCCATATAAGAATATTTTAGAGAAGAATATAAATGCATGCTTTTAAAAAAAATATATAAGAAAAAGTTAATTTATGTATCTTAATTTTTGAAGAATTAAGTTAAACAAAAATAACTTCTACAAAACTTAAGTAATAAGTTAATTTTAGCCTATACAAAAATTTCAATTTGTTTTATTCTTTTAACAATTTTATTCTACTAAAAAGTATTTGTGGAAAAATTCATCTAAATATAACTTATATATGATAGTAGTTACTTGAATCACATTTGGGCAACTAAACATTTAAAAGAAATAACATAATAGCAAGAGTCAAAGTCATTCATTTTTAAAAGAATAAAGACACCAATCAATCAAAAATACTTCTAAATACTACAAATATATTTTTTTAAATATTCATGAGAATTAAAAATTTATTTATGTCCTTGTGTAGATAAGTTTTTTTTCCATAAACACTTATATAAGAAAAAAAATAAAAATGAAATAAAATTCTTCTATAAACTAAAATTAATTTATGTATAAGTTAAAATCAACTTAAGAAAATCTAAAGATTTTTTAGCTTCTTTATAAAGTTGGTTTTAATTTATGCATTAGTTATTTTTAATTTATAAGATAAACTTATTTTATTTTTATTTGTTACAAATAATATGGAAAATTTAATTTAAACATGAACTTAAACAAAGATGTGGCAATGACTAAAATACAAACAATAATAGTAGCTTAAATTATCATTTGTTGGTTCAATATTGAATATAAGTCATTTAATAATAAGGATCAAAATATTTCCCTTTTAGAATAATATACTCTTCAGTCAAACAAAAATTTATATATTTAGAACAGTACAAAAAACTTATGTTGTTAAACCAAAAAAGGAACGGTACAAAAACTAAAACAAATTTCAAAATATTTATGCAAATAAAAATTATTAAAAAACTATTCTGTCCATTTAAAGTGTATATAATGCTAATTCAAATAATTGGTAAGTAGTGATATAAGAGTTTGTTGTGTTCACATACATGTGTGTGAATGATTTATTTAATGAAAAGATTATATTTAATTTTTATCGTTGGTAAAATTTTCTTAAATGATTAAGATGAGTTATTGCTATTAAAATTAATCTCTTATCCAAAGTCAGAGTACCCATGGTTTCAAAAAAAAAAAGTGTAGATAGTGCCGACTACACGTGAAGTAGCGTGGTTTAGCTAGCCTATATTTATCTCTAAAGTTGTTAAATAGTCGTATACCAAGAGAATATATATCTAGTGTCATCAGACTAAATCCTTGCTAAATTATAATTTATTCTACCATTTTCTTCTCACAACACGCCACAGGCTTTTTTTTATATAAAAAAAAAAACAAAATATTAAGGGAATATGAAAAATAAAAAAATGAATAATGACGTGAAAAGAACGGGTGAGAAAGGAAATTGAAGGGTGTGGGTGGGAGTAGTGAGATCCTTCCCTAAATTCCGAGCGCCACTTGATAGGAACTGATCGGACAGGTTGCTCTTGTCTTTTTTCCCCCACACCACTGCCCTCTGTTCCTCGTTGTGATCTACCTCTATCTCCTTATTCTTCCTCTCCCATATCTGCCCCTATCCTTTCTATTTTTTTTTTTTTAAATTTCTCTTAAGAAAAAATAAATAAAACTGTTGTCTGTGTTTGTGTATGTACACTGAACAGCCACCTGCTGTTGATTTTGCCCTACCGTTTTCACTCACTGCACTTTTTCAGAGATTCAATTAACCTACCTTACAATTTTGTAAAGGTTTGCTATCCTATGGGGTTTGGGCGTCTAAATTTTTTTAGATTTCTAATTTTAATCTTTAATTTGAATTTTACAGGTCAAAATCTCTTAAATTTTTTATCAGTTAATATATTATCAAGTAATAACATTAATCGTGTTCTTGTCACTAATGAATCGGACACTTACCCCTATGTTGTAGGATTTTCTATTATGTCAAAGAATTTCTCTAATGATAACTTATCGACATTTCTGGTGGGTACGAGTTTGAAAGAGCGAGAGAAGTACCGGTAAAAAGCACTTTGAGACTCAAGTAAGA
This sequence comes from Glycine max, assembly GCF_000004515.6. Lineage (NCBI taxonomy): Eukaryota > Viridiplantae > Streptophyta > Magnoliopsida > Fabales > Fabaceae > Glycine > Glycine max. The sequence goes on along the minus strand of NC_016088.4, from coordinate 4,537,350 downwards.
GTTCGACTCAAAGTTATTAAGAATGTCTAATAAACATTCAAGAATGAATTAGTGTTCTTACCTAGAGGCTCTTCATCTTACTGGCCCTGGGTTTATGGGCCTACATGTTCTGATTATCATTAGGTAATACATTTCTTAATCCTGCTTAGGTATGTACTTAACCAAGTAATTATCCTTAAGCGGATTTATTGATGACAATCATGATCGATCGAATGATACTTGTTGCTTGTATATGTTAAAAACCGATGCGTTATATGAAATATGGGAGTATATGGTCAAGAGAGTGCTTAGCTTTATAGGATATGTTACATTAGGGATCTTTTCGTCTTGACCGAATATTTATCTGGTATAAATCTATAATATAATAGTGATATTATCGGTTCAATAATTTACCACATTATTAAGCTAATGAGATAGTTATATGTATTTTTTTCTATAATTTGTCTTTTAAAGTTTTCATTAACACGCGACTATTCCTCAAACTTCTTGATGGTGTTGCTTTTAGGACATTTTGGCTGTTCTAAATTTAAATTAGGGATTAAAATATAAATTTGAAAAAAAATTAAGAAGAAAAAGATAGTAAACTTATTTTTCTAAATTCACTTTATTTGTGATGCATAATGAATTTTTTTTGGCAGGGAAGGGGGAGGGATAAATATACGTGAGCTAGATTTAAAAATAAAAGGCATGAGAAACTAATATAATATAATGATGATACAAGATCAAGTCATCTCATATACGTGTTTCTGTGTGTATCTTACTTTCTGCTTTCAAATTAAACAAACGACTGTGTTTGGATTCTTGTCATGAAAGACCCAAATCACGTGTATCTTACTACTATTTTATAACTAATAGGTGCATTTTTTTTTACAGTAAACGATAGTCTCAGTTAAAGACTCGAGACTCACCAAAAAAGAAGTTAAAGAATAGAGGGGACGCAAACAAATTTTAAAAACATAAAAGTTTCATCGAAGTATAATATACTAAGTTTAACTTAGAGGTAAAACACATAAAATATATAATATCATAATTTACACTATTTGATGATGAGAGAAAATTAAGGAGTGATATCAATAATACGATCTAAGTCTGATAGATGAAATGCATGTGGATGAATATTAATTTTTTAATGTGATATGTGATTAAAAAAAAATATCACTCAAAGAAAAATCTTACCGTATACCTACAAGACTTGTAATTAACGTTTTAGCTAGGTTAAGTTTTTTGGCATTAAAGAGCCAATAATTAAGAAAGTAAACTTAATATCCAAGCTTTGAACAACCAGCGGCTTTAGTGTTTTGGCAACAATTAACCACCGGAAAATTTTCGTTAGTGTTTTTTTTTTTTTATCTAGTGTAATGTTGCCTTATTGATCAGAAAAGTGGGTATGGAATGCATTTTTCAAAGACTCGTTGGGAATCAAATGCATTAAATGTTATGAAACACGGATATTTCAATTTCTTGTCGTGTCCGGTGTCCAACACGATACCGACACTGACACCGACATCCGTGTCTAAGTTGAGTTTGATCTGTTTGACAGATATCCATGTATCCGTATTTGTGTTGTGTCTGGTGTCTGTGTCGGTGTCAATGCTTCATAAAGTAAATGTTTAAGATAGAGTTCTTGCTATTCTTCAAGCTATGTTGAGAGAATAAGTAAATCACAAGTAGTGATGTTTCTGAGTTCGGAGCAGTCATTGAGGATGGTAAGAAGTCGGTGCATTTTAGTCCAAACTTTAAAATTGAATTTTTTAGAAGACAAGTCTATGTGATTGCTCATACTCTTAGCAAAAATAAATTCCTAAAAATATATTTTTATTAACTTCTAACAGATACCACGATACATATTCTTCACTTCCCATACTTGGAATCAAATAAAATTATGTTGAAACAAAAAGCGCACTTATTTTTATCTTTTAAAAATCATTTATTGAAGATAAGCAAATGGACCCATCTTCCGGTGTTTCAGGAGATCCGTAATTCTAGTGATGACGTGTTTTAATTGCTTGCATAGCAATATTAATTGAGTCCGTATTTTTTAAATAAAAGTATGAATCAAGACAGATATTTTTTTAAGATATTTATAACACTGTTCTTAATATATATATATATATATATATATATATATATATATATATATATATATATATATATATATATATATCATTTTAAAAGTTTTCTTAATTTTAAAAATAGTATACATGGCGTTAAAATCATTTAAATTCGTTTGACTTGAGTGAGAATTTAAATTAAAAAAAATTAATTTGATCACATTTTCAGTAGTCTAAAAAAGTGTTATGTTTATATTTCAGGACATTTTCACTAGATTTAAACTACATTTGACAAAAGAATTTAAAAAATTAGTTGAAAGTAAAAAAAAAAAAAAAGCACTAGTTGCAAGTTAAAAGCTTAAAAACTAAAGCTATTGAATTAAGTTTTTTGAGATATAAATTATTGAAAGTAAAATAAAATTATCTATTGAAGTCATTTTTTTACAGAATATATTGAAGTAGTTAATAAATATAAAATAAATTAAATAGACATGTTTAAATATTTTCAATAAAAAAATATTTTATTATGGGATATTTTCATTTTAGTTTTTTAATTAATTTTAAACTCTATTAATTTTGTACTTATCAATCAATCATTTTAATTATATTTTATTCGTGTGATTATTCTATTATTATTTTTATACTATATCTTAAAATACTCTCAATCAAATTTAAAATTAAAAAAATAACATACATTAAGTAGATGTTATATTTTCATTATATTGATTAGTGTAATAGCTAAAATATAATATTGAAATAATAGAATAAATAATATAAAATAAAAATATTAAAAAATAATTTATAGAAAATGCAATAAAATAACCTATCTTCTGTCATTGTCAATGTCTTGAAGTATAATAATAATAACATAAATATTTAAATAATTTAAAGATTAAAATAAATAGTGTAATATGAAAAAATATCTAAAATTAATAGTAAAAATAAAATAAGACATTAATGTTAAAAAAATGAGAAAAATAGGAATAAAACCTTATCTTGTATAAAAATAAAGGGTAAAAAGAAAATTTAATAAATATTTGAGGATAAAAATGAATACAAAATAAGGGCCAGCATTTAAAAAGAAACTACTTTAGAATAACATCTCAAAAAGTTCAACACAGTTTTTATTTTATTTTGGGATTGCTGGCATTACTATATCATTTTATTCTATCCAACTATTGTACAACATATCAAAATTCTGACTACTTTTTTCTGGTTGCGTAATATTGATCAAATTTAATGTCTTTCCAATATTGAAAAAATAAATATATAAATTGATTATTATATTTATAATTTGTATTTTATTTTTTAGTTGTCAGTAAATTTAAAATATTTTTTTGAATCTTGTAAGTTTAATTTTAGTGGCAGTCATGCAAAACGATTTTGGATAAAAATAATCATTAAAATTCTTAAACAATGATTAATTGTAGAATTTAAATATTTTTTTATTTTTATATTATTGATAAATTTTAAATTTTCATACCAAGATTTTTTAAAACGATTTATAATCACGATTGATCATTAATTAATTGAGACTATATTATAATAATACTAAATTTGTATTAAAAATGCACAATTATTATAATATATGATAATCATAATTAAAAGTCAAGGTATTTGAATTATTTGTTTTGTTTTTTTTTAATTTTCTATTGATGATAAATGTAGTAATAGCTCTAATGTATACTTTCTTTACAATGGAGGAAAATAGTTCTGCTAGGGTTTCTAGTGAAACTTCTAAGGAAGAAAAAGATCTTCTATGAAGCAACCGTAAAGTCAAGAGGAAGGCGGATGAAGGTGAGGGTGGTCAAACTATGGCTGAAGGAGATCCTATCGTAGGGGCAAAAGATGGTTCATATACGAATAAGGTGTTGACCAGGGGCAATGGTTCATATATGAATAAGGTGTTGACTAGTGGCAATGCGGTTCCTTTCTTGATGTTTGATGGAAGATTTTTAGGGAAACTTGAAATTGGAATTCCTCTCCCTCTTATTCCAAAGGAGGATTAGGAAAGGTTTTAGGAGGTAACCATAACCATAATTTTAAAAATCAATTCAGTGATCGACTTGGTCCAAACATTGGGTTATTGAGTCAATTGTTGAATCACTAGATCACTAATTAATCACATGACCCGACTTACATTGAAAAAATTAAAATTTTTATACCTATTTTAAAAAATCGTATTAGAAATTAATATAAATTATTTGCTGATCATTTATTACTATTTTATTATTTTGTTGGGTCATGAATAAGTCTAATGAAGATGTATAAAGTACATAATTATTAAATCATATAATAATAATAATAATTGGCTATTATATTATATTATCAAGATCAAAATAATACTATAAGAACATATTATTATATACTATTTAGTTGTTATATTATATAGTTGAACCTTTAAAATAGTACTGTAAATAAATTCATACTATATTTTACTAGAACTACTCCGTTGATATGAATTTAATATATAAATATCATATTTTACTTTATTTTCTCCCATGTCATGGGTTCAAATCCAGCTTAGGGGTGCCTCTGGCACTTTCTTTTTCTACTTTTACTAAATAAGTGTAACAAGATTGATTGTGTGACCCACTTCGGGTTACAACAACCACCGTATGGTGGTTAAACTTGAAATTCGGTCGAGTTTTATCGGGCTAATTACATGTCTGATATGATAACTGAACCAAAATAGATGGCCCACTAGGTCACCATTCGATCGGTCGGATCGTCCAATTCAGTTCCATTTTTAAAAGTCTGCCAATAACATAAAAAATCATTGATGTCCCAAGGGATTATTATTAGGTCTTATTCACAATAGATGAAGACTATAATCATGCATTGTTGGAGGGGTTGTGGATGATGGTGGATCATTACATTATAGTTCAACATTGGTGACCTTCCTTTATGGCTAACCCTAGTGTGGCTAGATGGCTTGTGATACGAATTTGGGTTCCTAAGTTACCTATTGAACTATTCAATGATCAATTCCTTTTGAGATTGGGTTCAACAATTGGCACCATGTTAAAGATTGATAAAGTAATTGTGATATAGGCAAGGGGCATATTTGTGAGGATATGTGTTGACATTTACCTTGATAAACCCTTGCAGCCTAAGATTATTGCTAGAGTTTACATACTTTATTTGTAATATGAAGGGTTGCATGCAATTTGTTTTAGTTGTGGTAAGTATGGCCACAAGGAGATTAATTGTATGGAGAAAAGTTTATCCTAAAGTGCTAGTCAAGTGCAAGGTGCCGCCACGAATTTGGGTTCTTAATGTGGAGGCGGTTACGACTAATGACTAAGTGGGTAGTAATGATAATCCCAAACTTTATGGACCTTGGCTTTTGGTGAAGAAGAATCCTCATAATTTAGGGAATAAAGGATATGGGGGTAGGTGAATCTTCAAAATCTGTGGGGAAATCATTGGATGATTTAGTTACAAATAATTATGGCTCAAGATTCTATGTGTTTAATTATGCACATGAGGAAAACAATAGGTCTACATGTGGTGTGGAAGAACGGGTTTTTGTACAAAAAAGTGTGAAGTTGGATGAGGACCAACGTAACAAAAGGGCTTTAAAAAATAACAAAGGGCCATTTTAAAAAAAAAGGTGTGAAAATTAACAAAAAGGGAACTTGTTGTAAGAATTTGGGCCACAAATTAAAGGAGTCCAATAAGAAGGCTTTCGATATTAGCTCGCTGGAGTTCAATAAGAAGGCCTCTGGTACTAGCTTGTTTTCTTGGGCCAAACATAGTTCCAATAACAAGGCTAAGGCAGTTTCAAAGCCACTCCTTAGTAAGCCAGACTCAGGTTCATCAAAGGTGAGTCACAAAGACAATGAGAATGTGTTGAGACTTATTCAAGCTCTTTAGAAAATAGGGGAAGCGTTTTCATTTAGGGTTCCTACTCATGTTAACTCGTGTGATAAAAATGTCTTTCTCCCCGATGAGCAAATGTTATAGTTTATTCAAACCTAATGTGCAAAGGTCAGTCCTAACAAGGGGCTTCATCCGTTGAAGGCATCGAATAAAGTTCTATTGAGGTGGATAGTATGGAGGTTGTTGTTTCTGATATGCAGACTAAAGTACCAATTATTGGTCAACTAAATGCCTAGGGCCAATTTTGGCTCAAAATCCATAATCCTTGTAATGAATATTATCACATGGAATTGCATAGGGACCTCTAATAGAGGTTTTGCTTCTCATATTAAAGATTTGATGAGGGAATATGATGCATCTATTTTGTTCTTGTGGCAGACTCACTCAAGTGGACAAATGCTACTAGGACTATTAAAAGTATTGGTTTGAATGGGTGTTTTGTAGAATAGGCGTGTGGCCAAGCGGGTGGTATATGGTGTTTATGGAACCCTGCATGTTGGAGCGTGTGTATTGTGAAAAGCTAAAAGTATTTTTTTCATTTGATTGTTAAGTGGAAAAATATAGTAGATTGGTTTTTGACAGTGGTATATAACAGTCTCCATTTTCGGCATAAATAAGTTGTTTGGGATGACTTGAGGGAGCTAGCTTATGACATGGACAAAGCATGGGCTATCGTGGGAGATTTCAACTTTATCCTTCATGCCCATGAGAAGATACGAGGTGCAAATTCTCCAAATTTAAGAGGTATCATAGGGTTTAGCCAAATGATGGAGGTTTATGAGTTTATTGATGTTGGATTGCAGGGGTACCTCTTCACATGAAATAGGGTAATCTAGAGCAAAGACTGAACATAGTGTTGGTGAATTTTCAATGGAGAATGATGTTCCAAGAAGCTTTAGTTGCTCACCCACCCCAATTTAAATCTGATTGTATGCCTCTTTGGTTGAGATGTTTGGGATCCACCAATCAAAATCAAGAACAGAGGCCACTCAGGTTTTTGGTTTCTTGGATGATGCACTCGGATTTTAACAAGTTTGTTCAAACTCATTGGGATCATTTTGTTTCTTGGAGTGTTCATCTTAATGACTTTACGAGAGACCTTCAAAAGTGGAATAAGGAGGTGTTTGGTAATAATTTTGTGAAAAAGAAAAAATTAATTAGGAAGTTAAGCAAGTTGGATAAGAGGCTGAATAGTAGTAATGGGGTTTATATTCCTGGTCTGATTCAAGAAATGTGGAGTGAGTATCAAGATGTTTTGATGGGTTTTGGGCCTCTGTCAAAGGTGTCATCTCGCATATCTATGTCAAATTCATCGCCCAGGCTTGCTTGGTAAATGGTCAGGGCTTGGATCTGAGGCCTTTCTTCCACGCTCATGACTTGAGTGCCTTCAGCGCCTGTAGGGTGAGACTTGGCAGGCTCTTAGTTGGGAGGATATAGTGCTACCTTTAGGCTCTTTGCATAGCACTGTTGTGCTTGCTTTTGGTCATCCTTGACGGTCACAATCTCCCCGGTCAGGGTAAGGAATTTCATTTTCAAATGGAGCATGGAGACTATGGCTCCAAGCTCGTTAAGTGTCTTCTTGCCGATTAAAGCAAAGTATGATGTGTCTGCATCAACAAGTAGATATCTTATGGTGAAGCTCCTGGAGAGCTTGCCTTGACCAAATGTGGTCATCAAGTCCACGTAGCCTCTGGTCTTTACTCTCTCACTTGCAAAGTTGAGAAGTGGACCGATGTGAGGGTGGACAGTGTCGAGGGAGACCTCAAGTCTCTGGAAAGTTTTCCAATATAAGATATCAGTGGAATTGCCCTAATTGATAGGGACCCTGGACATCATAAAGTTTGCAATGATAATGGAGACAACCATGGGGTCGTCTTCATTGATGGGGTTTATACCCTTGAAGTCCTTTATCTGTGAAAGTGATAGGAGAGAGACTTTGTTGTAGTGGTGCATTGAAAAAATTAATGTCAATGTGAAGAAGACATTTTTGAGACTGGCTGGACTGCCCTCCATAGGAAAATCTACCTGCAATGGTATTGATTACACCTCTAATTTGTTGGGTTGGTTCCTGTTCTTATAGAGGTTGTCACTCACGCCGCTGTTGTTGGTGTCTTTGTCTGTCTTAGTCTTCTACTTTATCTCTTCTTCTGTCTACTTCATAATTCCTATGTTGCTCCTCTTAGTGTCCTCCGGGTCTTGCTCCTGCTTGGTGGTTGTCTGGCCTTTTGACAAATTAGGCTAGGTACCCAGCATGTATAAGCTATTTTATCTTGTCCTTTAAGGCCTAGTAGTCTTCTATGTTATGACCAATATCGTGATGATACTTGCAATATTTGGTTGCGTTTGAACCCAACCTAGGAGGTTTCATCGGGGGTAGCCTAATGGGTAAGTCCAAGTTGAAAGCTTCCTCCCAAATCATAGTGCGATTGGTCGTTAGGGGTGTAACGCTTGTACTAGGGCCCTTTTGGAAGAGGCTGGCGCCTATCTGGCTTATGCCTCTTGTTTGACTTGTTGGACTTCATTTCTCAATCTGGACATTTCTTCCATTTGGATATAGCCCTTGGCTTATTCGTGCAACTCATCCATACTACTGGGGTTTTTTTTTTTGCACAGATTGTTTGCGAACATGCCGGGGCATAGGGCGAGGAGCATGGAATGTAACACTACCTTGGGATTAAGATTTTGGATCTGGACAGCTATGCGCCCAAATCTGTCCATGAATTTTCTGAGAGACTCGTCGTCTGCTTGTCGCAAACTAGCCAAGGCGGATAAGGTCACGTAGTGAGATCTGCTGGTCGCGTACTACGCATTGAATCGTTCAATGAGGGTCTTGAAGCTATCTGTGGACCTAGGTGGGAGTCCATTGTACTAGGTTAATGTCACCCCCTTGAGGAACGTTGGAAAGACACGACATAGAATCACATCATCATTAGTGTAGAGGTTCGCCTGAGTCATGAAGGCATCTAGATGCTCATTTGGATCTCTTGTCCCATTATACTGCTTGGGGTTGAGTGGTTTTTATCCCAAGGGTATTTTTGCCTCCATAATGTGGTTGACAAAGAGATGCCAACAAGTAGTCTGTCCTGCTAGACGGTGCATGTGGGTGAGACTTAAGTCATCTAGAGTGTTGACTGTGCGTCGGGGGTGTGATTCCCCTTGGGTGCCCTTAGGCAATATGTGAGCGAAGTGCTCGTCGTCCTAGGGACATTTGACACGAGCTTCCAGCTGATCATGGTCAGCTTTTAGCTTTCTCATCTCCTCCTCATGGCGTCACTCCATCACCGCAATGCGGTTTTGGAGCTGTTGTAGAGTATTTGTGTTTGTCATAGTTGCCGGATGAGGATGAAAATTTTCAAGAGGGGTCTCCCTTCTGAGGCTAGACTGAGTGCTAACCATGGATGAACAAGAGAGAGTTGACGAGAGACCGTAGGATATGTTTTACCGTAGCCCCACGGTGGGTGCCAAACATACTTACTAAAATCTGGTACTAGGACATGTCAGGATGAATGTGGAAAAAGTGGGCTCTTAGACTTCACACGTCGACCTTGAAAGGTGCCTTTGTTAGGAGGACAGGAGGGAGGACCTACAAAACAAAGGACTTCGACGCTCAAGTAAGTATATGAGTTATGAGATAAAGCAAGTATATGCTTGAATATAAGCTCGAGTGACCAAAAGAGAAAGAGGCATGAGTGTGTTGCTCTTGTGCTGGAGTATGTGTTGGATTATGATGAGGGTTCAATGCAACCTGGTATTTATAGGAGTGGAGCGTAGTTGCAGGTCCTTGTTTGTAGGGGTTGTTATAACCTTTGTAGATAATTCCCCGCTTATAGATAATAACTGGTAGCTTGTAGATAATGTTAGAGATAAATTGTAGCTTATAGATAAAAGTTAGAAGATAATTGTACCTTGTAGATGATGTGTGGCTTTGTGAATAATTAACTACCTATCAATAGATAAAGATATTCAAATATTAATAAGTTAGGGATAACCTGTCAGTTAGGGAGCCCGACTGCTAAGGGCCGAGTGCCTGTGCTGTTGTTGCAAGACTAACGTGGAAGGTTGACACGTGTCTCAAAGTGACAAGTAGGATGCCATGTGTATTTTATGGGCCCTGAACAGTATAGAAGGTGCCCATCTAATTGGTTTGTTTGGAATCATCTGTTACCTCCATCCTTGCATGCTAATTTTTTCCAATTTTTTCCAACTTGATCTGAAGGAATGGTTTTTACAAAATATGCAAAGTCAGGAAATGGTTAATGTACAAAATATGCAAAGTCAGAAAATGGTTAATGGGAAATGCTGGAGACTTATATTTGTTGTGGAGTTGGATTGCATTTGGTGGAACAAGAACTCTTTTATTTTTGAAGGAGTTCATAATCAACCTTATATGATTGTTGGTAGGGTGTGGAAGAATGTCGTGGCTATTGATGTTAGATTAAAGCGTTGCAATTCTTTAGCTCCATTGAGTTTGCAACCAGTGATGAATGATCCAATTCGGTGGTGTTGTACTCTGAAGAATTTTTACAAGATTAATTGCAATACGATAGTGAATCAGACTTCTATGAACACGACTGTGGGAGCTGTTTTTTGAAATCATAGTGGAGTTGTGATATTCTCCTTTGCAGCTGATATAAGGAGGTGTTCAGTTCTGAATGCGGAATTATGGGCCATATTATATGGTATTTGTGTTGCTTGGATTTAAGGATTTGATAATATCATTGTTGAATTTAATTCTATAAGCTTGATTCAATTATTGATTAAAGGTTGTCATTCATCCCACCCTTGTTTCCAAATCGTGCAGAGCATTATGGAATTCGATCTCAAGGGAGGTATTTATATTTGGTCTCATTCTTTGAGAGAAGGTAATAGAATTGCAGACTTTTTAGTTAATCATGGTTTGACCTTGAATGGTCAGTGTTGTGTTTTTTATTTTATTCCTGATTTTTTGCGTAACATTGTTTTAGCAGATGTTAGTTCCACCATGTTTTCAAGCGGCTTTTAATGGTAGTTGTGTTAAGGGTGTTCCTCCTCCTATTTAAAAAAAAAATCTCGAATGTATGAAATAATTGTTTATTCAATGAATATATCTTGAGCCTGGATAAAGGTGTTTCAATAACAAAATTGATTGTCAATATGATCATGGTGAATAAATTAGACGAAAATATCAGTAAGTTATCATTATTGGACCTAAATACCACTAATTTTTTATTGGATAAAGATGTTAGTCATTTTTTAGATGAAAATGTTAGCTATTTTTATTTTGAACCAAAATGTCAGTACGTTTTTATTGGACAAAAATATCAATAATTTATCATTATTGGACCAAAACGTCAGTAATTTTATATTATATCAAAATGTCAGTATTTTTTTATTAGATGTAAATGTCAGTGATTTTTTGTTGAACCTAAATATTAATATGTTTTTATTAGACTAATTTATTAGACTCTAAATTTCATTTCATTTAAGGATAAAATATAATTTTAGGGTAAATTTCCCCCAAATTTTGAATTTTAATCTTTTAGGGATAAGTTTGTCAGCAATTTACACATTTAGAGACAAAAATGACTATTTATCCTTTTTTTATTGGTAACTCAAAAGGTGTAACTCATTCAACTTAAATTTGTGGAATTGGTATAATATATACTAAACAAACTTGAGAAAAAATGAAAAATCTTAATTGTAACTATATTTTAAACAATATTATAAGGTTATTTTTTAAGGAAGAAGATATAGTTGTGCATAAAAAAATTGTCTAAAAAAACAAAAAAAAAAAGAGCAAATAGTTTTAACAAATTTATGTTTATTATCATTTAGAATGTAAACATACTCATTTATTTCAGGTAAACTAAAATAATAGTTAAGAAATTACAAAACTTAAAGATGAATTTAATATATAATTACTTTTGAATTTATTTGATTTGAAGTTTGTTATATTTTCATTTGCAATATATATATATATATATATATATATATATATATATATATATATATATATATATATATATATATATATATATATATATATAGTCTAATAAATACATATTGATATTTAGTTTCAATAAAAGATTACCGACATTTACGTCCAAGTAAAAACTACTGACATCTTGATACAATAGAAAATTAGTGACATTCTCATCCAACAAACAAAATTAATGATATTTAGGTCCAATAATGATAATTTAATGACATTTCGTCCAATATATTTAACATGACCACGTTCTGAATCAATTTTGTGACAAATTCATCCCTTTGTATCATCTATGTTATTTTATTAACGGTGTCAGATAATTTTGTGGCACTTTTTACACTTTCGGTGACTAAATTTTGAATTTTAATCTTTTAGAGACGAATTTATTAATGATTTACACATTCAGGAAAGAAAATATCTATTTATCCTATTAGCAATACACTTTTTAACCTATTCTTTCTAACACAAGTTGATTCACGGGTTAAAATTTATTATAAATTATAAAATCAAAACAACAAGAGTCTTTCAAAAAAGAGGTGGAACCCACTAAAATTTATTATTTTTAATAAATTTCAACTAATAACAAACAATGAGTTCAAAAGAATATGTATGTTGCTACCATTTATCATTAGCTAAAACTTATTAAAATTACAATTTTTTGTAAGTTTCATTTCTCATTTAATGAGTATCTCTCATAATTTAGGAATAGAACCAACCAAAATTTGTGATTTTGAATAAATTTTAGTTAATAGTAGAAAGTGTTAAATAAAATATTAGAGAGAATGTTGTTAACATTCCTTTTAATTTAATATTTAATATTTATAATATATCATGATGTTAATTTGTTGTTTTTATTTAAATATTCTATTTACTAAGTGCTTAATTTTTTTTCAAACGAATAGATAATAATAAATAAAAAAATACAAGAATTGAAATAAGTGAGACTATTAGGCATAACTCTACAACCTAACTTAGTTATACTTAGAGTATTTATAAGGTTGATTTCAAATTCTTCATTAACGAAAATTAACAATGTTGATAACATAAAACTTAGTTAAAGTCAGACTTTGTCTAAGCAAATAGAATTAGAATTTTAAGAAAAAATTAGTGTTTTTTTTATAATAATATTGCTTTTGCTCCCGAAATATTTTGGAAACAATATTTCAATCTTCAAAATTTATCACACCTATTTAATTCTAAAATAAAAAAATGTCGTTAGAACAGTCCAAAAGTTTGTGTTTATTATAACCAATTTAATATTACATATCCATAAATAAATAAATAATAAAAATCAATGCAGTACGACTAATCTTTTCAAGTATTAAATTGATGTTTTGAAAATATTCAAAAGATCAAATTAAAAAGTTAAATAAATAAAAATAAATAAAGATAAGAAAGTGATGGATAGGAAAGGGGCAATATGGTAACTGAAACACCTTTGTCCAGGCTTTCCCCAATCTCACAACCAGAACCAAGGCTCCCAATATAACCCCATCAAAGTTCCCCACCACAGAGAAGAATCTCTCTTTATTTCTTTCACTCTCTCAGAACCAAAATTTTCCAAACTCCTCAACTCTCATCAGATATCAACCTTCTCTCTCTCCAAACTCTCGCACCTTTCTGCTCTGCCCTTCAATTTATTCACCTCTGACACCCTCTTAATTCTGCTTCCAGTTCCTCTGAGTGGTGAGTATGATCTCTTCTCACTCCCACAATTCCCACATTATAGTAATCCTCATCACCTGCTTATTTCGTCATAAATTCTAGATCAAACTCCACACCCTGATCCTCCCTTTTACTTCTTATGGAGCATGTATCAACTCAAATGAATAACATGACCCTTTAGTCTAAGAATAAGAAAAACACACACACACACACACGCACAACACACTTCAAAGTCCAAAGTCCACACCAACCCACCAAAAAGTCTTGTTCCCATGGCGAGTGGCAAGCTTTATGCTGGTTCAAACATGTCACTTCTCCTCCAAAACGAAAGGCTCCCTTGCTCCTCTGAAGTCCTTGAGTCTCTTTGGGCTCACACCTCTAACCCTGCTTCCTTCCAAGGTGATGGATGATTCATCTCTCTTCCTTCTCAATTCCCTTCACTCTCTTCATACTTTTTTTTTCTTTTACTACTTCCCTTGCTCATGAATTTTCACTACCTCAACTTTTCTGTCACATGTATACATACATACCTACCAAGGTTTTTAAAAAACGGTCTAAGTCACAACATCAAGCTTCTTGTGGTTTCCATGACCATATTCTGAAAGGATCGCCACCGCAATTTAAAACCTTGATACATATATATAAAAATAAACAAACTAACCAATTGGCTTTTTTTTTTTTATGGGAAACTTGAAAGTTGGTTTCGTTCAGTTTAGAACTGTTGTTTGTTCTCTTAAGATGTTTGATTTTTTTTTCCTTCCTTGGTTATGATTGAATTTTAACATGGTAGTTGTTGTTTGGTGGGGTTGGTTTTCAGGTTCAAAATCCGTGGTTGATTTTGAGAATGTTAATGGGAGCAGGGTGACGGATAGGCCCTTTTTTCAAGCGTTGGAGAAAGAAGAGAACTGTGATGAGGATTACGAGGGGTGTTTCCATCAACCGGGGAAGAAAAGGAGGCTCACAAGCGAACAAGTTCAGTTCCTTGAAAGGAACTTTGAGGTAGAGAACAAGCTTGAACCCGAAAGGAAGGTCCAACTTGCAAAAGAGCTTGGCTTGCAGCCAAGGCAAGTTGCTATATGGTTCCAAAACCGAAGAGCAAGGTTCAAGACCAAGCAGCTAGAAAAAGACTATGGCGTGTTGAAAGCTAGTTATGATAGGCTCAAAGGTGACTATGAAAGTCTTGTTCAAGAGAATGACAAGTTAAAAGCAGAGGTAAAAAGAATTTTTTTTAAAAAAAAGAGACACACACAACACACACATACATACACACTCAATTTTGCTTTTGTGCTTTATGCTACTAGTACTACTTGCTTTAATAAAGTGCAATTTTTATTTATTTGTCCCACTAATGGGTTAATGATTGGATTGGCACAAAATTTTGTTACTAACAGGTGAATTCTCTGGAGAGCAAATTGATTCTTAGAGATAAAGAGAAGGAGGAGAATTCGGATGACAAGTCATCTCCTGATGATGCTGTCAATTCTTCACCCCACAACAACAAGGAGCCTATTATGGATTTATTAATTTCAAAAAATGCAACAACATCTGAAAATGGAACCGAAGTGTCAACACTCCCACTCCCTATTATGGTAACATGCAAGCAAGAAGATGCCAATTCAGCCAAAAGTGATGTGCTTGATTCGGATAGCCCACATTGCACTGATTATGGGAACCACCCTTCCTCATTCGTGGAGCCTGCTGATTCCTCTCATGCCTTTGAACCAGAAGACCACTCAGAAGACTTCTCACAAGATGAAGAGGATAACCTTAGTGAAAACTTTTTGACCCTCCCTTCTTCTTGTTGCTTACCTAAGGTTGAAGAACCCTGCTATGATGACCCTCCAGAAAACTCTTGTAATTTTGGCTTCCATGTTGAGGATCAAACCTTCTGTTTCTGGCCCTACTGAACCAACCAACCAACCAACCGCTTCCAATGTTATAAAAACTTCGCAGTTGTAACCATGTACTAGAAATCAATAAAAATGGTATTGTTACTTCTACTAAGGAATAAAAATCAGAAGGCTAATGCAATGCATCATGCTATCATCACTGGTGGTGTTAATAGTTAGCAGTGAAAGTGTAACACAATGTTACTACTAGCTAAAATTCAAAAACTTGGTTCAGGTGTGCGCGTAGGTATCCCAAAATTTCAGGTGGGGTACAGCAACCAATCGTTGTTTTACTTTCGGATGTGGAAAATGGAAACCCTGTTTTCTCTTTCTCTCTGCACTCCTCTGGATCACACCGTTGTTTTACTCATGTATTAGGAAGACCCTTTCATCATGATTCACCTGTCCTCACTGCTCAGCATAAAGTTACAGTTTTATATGCGTCCCAGTAATCATTAGAGTCATCATAGCAACCAGAGTTTGAGTAGATTAAATAAGATCTCACATTCAAATTTTCCTGTTGTTATTGGACACTGAGAAAAACTTGTGTCTAAGTTGATGATGATTATGTAAGAAATATTTGGCATATTTTAATGAAATTGAAAAACTAAATAAAAGGAATGAATTATTAGTAATTAATATGTAGTAAGACAAATATCATATATGATAGCTACAGTCACCTTTAGTAGCACTAATACAAGTTCAAAAGTAATAGTCTCCCTATTTCCTAGCATTAAGGTAAATTTGTGAGACTTAGGAAGTAAATTTTTTATTATTATATTTTATATCTTTAACAAGATAGAAGAGGTTACTTACAAGTCACATCCTATTGGTGCAAATTCACATTCAAAATGTTGCTTAAACTACAACTTGGATGAACAGAAGTGACATACATACATTGAAGGCCGCAAAAGTTGCATCCTACTTGTCCCATAAGAAAGTTGAATTTAGTCCCCTTGGGCATCCTCACGAATTAAATTGAACTTCTTTGTACATAGTAAGATATATTTTTAAGTCAAAAGTATTTGTATCAAAAGATTAAAATTTTTATTTTTATCCTTTACGTTGGAATGTACTGACAATATGAAGCACGGACACTTCAGCCTTTTGTCGTATCTGGTGTCCGACACGCGTCCGTGTCAGTGTCCGACACCGACACGACACCCGTACTACGTTTTATATTTTGGACATTATAAGTGTTCATGTGTTCATATCCATGTCGTGTCCGTGTCGGTGTCGGCGCTTCATGTGGCAACATTTCTAATTTTAATCCAAACATTGTGAGAGCAAATCTAACGTTGAAACCAAAGTAAAAAAAAAAAAAAAACAGCATGGAAATTAAAAGATGGAGAATACTAAACCCTGCTACAGAAGTCAAGGTTTCTGGTGTGGCTCGCTTGCACAAATTGCATTGGCGAGGACTTTTTAGCCCCCGCTAGCTCATTGAGGATGTTGACAGCTTCCTCTCTAAAACTAAGCACTAAAATATTTTTTAATTTCATCCTCGCAATGAATCCCATGCCCTTTATTTCTTCATGAAGAATTTGTCCGTTTCAGAATCTTGTTTAGCTGTTGGAATTTGGTTCGCCCATGAAAAAGTCCATGTAAAGTGTCTCACCCTTTAAAATATTATCTGCATTAATATTTTACTCAATGTGTTGCATCACCCATTGACAAGTTATAAATGGAGGCACCTTTCAGGGGATGGCCCCTTGTGCGTCTTGACATTATTCACGTGAAACAAAAGTTTTTAGCCTGAAGGAAGACACACACACACACTCAAGTAGGTGCAATTAATTAAATAATCATTAATTAAATTTTCTATGCTTGGAACATAGTGGTGAAAGGGGGGTTTCAGCTATATGCTTGAGAAAAAGAATAAAACAGAAAAAAATATATATATTAATGAATGCTATATAAACTATATATGTGTCAATTGATATTTTTCTTTGTTGTGTTATGAAGAGTTAGTTAGAGTAAAGCAGAAGTTAAAATAGTGGAGTCAAAAATGTCATGCTCTAGGGGTCTTTTTTTTCAAATGTCATTGCTTTGTAGGCTTATACAGCTAAGGTCAAAAGTTTTTTTGTGGTCCTCAAAAGAGGAACACTGCTGTATTTGGCATTTGATTTTGGTGAAAGTGATGTTAAGTGCAGCTAGAGCTCTTTGGTGTCTTTTTCCTTTTCCTTCTTCTCTAGTAGCTTGGGATCTGAATTGAAGCTCAAGGTTCATTAATTATCCTTGTCCTCACTATAGTGAGTACCATATATAAACGGATCAATGTCATAAGGGCATTGTCTCATACCAGTTGTGGTTAAGAATATCTCTGGACTGTGGCTTAGGATCAACAAAAAGTTGACGGATATGAATGTTATAAATGAATTCAAAGGCCTGCTACTGCAAGGACATCTAATGTTGGGAGGTATCACAAAGCTCACTCTTTTACAATTTGAATTTGGTGAGAGAGAAAAAAAAAAGTTGCACTTTTCGCTCTCTGAAAATTGGAGTTTGGTCAAGACACAAACCAGTATTTTTCCTTACCCCGCCAAAAAAAATGTCACTTTTTAAATGGATGTGACAAAATGGATTAATTTGGCTTATCAATTCAATTAGACTACGGCTAAAGGTTATCTTGAACAAAATTAACTGAAAATTTAGTTAAAAGTTGAAAAAGTCACCGACAGTGGAAAGTTAAATAATTATGTTATTAAATTATAAGTATTTAATAAAATTAATTTTTGAAATAGTTCAAAAATATAAAATTATATAAATAGACATATTTATGTAATGTTTTTACCTTAACTTAAAAAGATTAAAAAGGAAATTTAATAAATATTTAATAACAAAAAAAGAATAAATATAAAAAGTTAAAAATTAGTGTGTTAAAAAATATTATTTCAGTGTCTAGAAAACACTAAAAGTTACTAGAAATATTTGTTTTCAAAACAGTTAAACAAGTTTTTCATCTAGTAAAAAAAGTTATAAGCGTCAAACATTTTCAAAATAATTTTAAATTTTAAGATTAAATTGATTTTGTGCTTTTTTTTATTTGAATGACTTAATTGTTTTTGAGAAAAAATATATGTATTAACAATGTAAAAAAATTTATACAATAATCAAATCATAACTCATTATGTATAATAAGTTTATTGACTTATAAAATAAATTTTTAAAATAATTCAAATGATAAGTTATAATTGAATCACAATATAAAAATTATTTTAATGTTAGTATTAATTTGAATTCCTCTTAAATAAGATTTTATAGATTCCATGTTAAATTTGTATACTTGACGAGAATTTGGTGTTGGATGTGATTGGAAAAAGTAATTCTTTGCATGCTATTAATCTATGGCTAAATTATTGTTTTATTTTTTTTATGTTTTAGTGTTTTTTTATTTTAATCCTTTTAAGTTTTAATTTTTTTTATGTTTTTGAATAGTTTTGTTTTGGTTCATTTAAACACAAACATCAATTAACTTGTCACCTCATTGGTCCAATCAAGAAATAAAGTCATTATGTTTTTTAAAATGATTTCATTTTGATTAATTAAATTTTTTTAAATAATTTCAATTTGGTTTGTTATACTATCAAATGATTTTATTTTGATCGTTTAAGTTTAAAAAAAAATTGCATTAGTGATGTGAATTTCATATATACATACACACTCTCTATAGTAGCATGCGCAACTAACCTTCTACCAAAAGTATCAAATTACTACAAATTAGAGGTTCAGCTCCTTACTATGAAGAATTTGTATTCCCAAAAGAATTTTTAAAATTTCAAGAGACAAAATGCAATAAAATTATTTTTGAAAGATTAAAATCAATATGAATCAATATTTAGAGGACCAAAATCATATTTAACCTCCAAAACTATCACTATTTAATTTATTTTATTGCAACAATATTTTGATAAATTAATTCCTATACTCTGAATTTTGTCTAATAAGGTTTGTTTTAGTTTAATTTTCAGCTAAATGATAATTTTATTTTTCAAAAAACCAAAGTTTAAAATAACTCGGTGCTTTGTTAAGGGCTCACTTCACACCAGTTTAATTTTGTCTTCATATCCACCACTACTTAAAAGTGTTAATAGCAGAAAGATTCTATTAACACATGTTTACTGCATTTAGAAAGTTATTTTAAAAGCCAAGGTGAATAGAACACAAAGTTATTTTAAAAACCTAACTGAATAGAAGTAGCTAGCGACGGTGATGGCACCACACAAAATCTCCATATTTCTCTAATAATTTATTCTCATATATCTCAATCTAGGATATGTGAAGAGTATAATAGAGATGTAAACCAGTTAGCCCTATATATAAGGTCTTAACTTGAGGATTAGATTTGGAAAAGTCTTTCCTAAAGGCTTGTTGACTAATAAGGCCTATAAAACAAGTTATATTGATGAATTTGATTTCTCTGTTGTCCTTTCCTTGTTCTTGTGTTGTCCCATCAAAATAACTATATGCTCTGTTAATATTTAATGTTAACATTTAATTTTAACAATTATAAAAATTGTATGATTTTAAAGGAATAACACATGAACAACAATAAATCAAATCTTTTATTGTTTAGCTCAAATAAGCCGGCAGACCTATTAATATAAATAGGTCAAAAATTATGCTAGCTTGTCACACTAATAAGCATGGATATTTATAAATCAATTTAATTTGATTTTTGGGAGAAATAAAAATCAAATCAATAAAAAATATTTAATTTAATTTTGACAATTTTTTTAACAAACTCAAATCAAATCACCTAATCAAGAATGAGTTGGTTCGATTTGGATCTATTAAGTTCAATGTTATAGTAAAATTTAAAAAATAGAAATGTTTTTTTTTCAATAATTTAAATATAATGAAAAAAACAAAACTTTAAATCTAAGTTTAGAGCTTATAGAAACTAAAAAGTATATGAAAAAAGTAAAAGAATGATAAAAATACGTAAATAAATGATGACCGAGTTTATATATGATCAAACTGCATTGTAAAATATAAATTCAATACTTGAACTAATATTGAAGGTCAACGTATTGGTTTGGTTTAGATAATTGAATTGATTTGGTAAAATTAAACTAATAAACACCTTACTAATAATATATATATATATATATATATATATATATATATATATATATATATATATATATATATATATATTATGTTAAACTTAAACTTTGTAAATAATTTGGCATTTCTATTTAAACAGATTTTTAGAAAGTCAACTTGACTTTTTTTAATAAGTAAAATTAGTTTACTATATCTTAGACGAATAGTCTGCACGTAGATCGTCTGATCCGTTGCATCTCCAGCAGCATTTTTTTTTACAACAAAAATCTCAATCAATGATCACATTCTCTCTTTTTTTAGCAACTGTATGTTACTGTGTTACAATAACCAATTCAGGCTTCAGATTTTTTCTACAAAGAAAATACTCCTGCAGGAGTAACAGAAGATGTTCATCCAGTCTAATTAACTCCAAGTAATCTAACTTTTTTTTAATCCCTATTGGAGCAAAAATACATTGTGTTTTGGAGGATTTGAATCTTTCCTAGATCTTAAAAGTATGCTTCATATGTATAAGACCCCCGCATAATTTTTTCATGATTAAAACTTTGTTTCAAAATAAATTTATATATAAGAGCCCCAAATGATTTTTTCCTTGGTACCTGTGTTGATCTATTTTTCCTCTACTTCGTTTGTTACCTTTATCTGTCCCTATCCGTTTGGGTTTGATAGGTTGGGTTGCCTATTTATTGTCTATGGAAAAGTAAGAAATTTGTTGCATTTGTATTTGGAAAGAAACCAAGTGTTTGTTTATTCATTGTAGGAAACTTGACATCTTACTATTTAATTTACAAGGACATGAGTGATATTTGGTCCAATCCTGGACTAAGTGGTGCAGACAACATGAATAGATAATCATATGCCAAAATCATTTCGCAATGAGAATCATAGATGGTTGAAGCTCAACAACAACAAAAAGAAAACATAATCAAATTGCCTTAGAAATTGGCAAGCTTATGTTATGGTGCACCTTTATAAAAGTTTTCACTTGTTATTGATTGTGTCAGACACACCCCAAGAGTTGGTTAATGAGAATAGTTAAAGAAGAAGACATTGATGATTCTTCAAATTCATTTTGTCTTGCCTTTCCTTAAGGTGGAGCGTGGTGGTGCTCCTCTCACTAATACACCTGAGGGTATAAGATATTTTGGTTAAATTGGTCCCAAACCTTCGGCATCATCAGTCTTAATCTTTCAATAATTAATCTAAACAAAAGTAGTTATGGCCATGGGTTTTTCTCTTTGTTATTGATACAAATAATTATTGGTCCAAACAATAACAATTGTATAACCTCAAAAAATAATCGTTTATATTCTATGCAAAACTACAATTTGTTAAATATTATTCATTATTCGTAACATTCATTTTGTATTCGTTTGCGATTATTGACAGATAGATATTTATACTAAAAAATTATTAAAATCACAAAGAACATAATTTTCCTTTCAGTCCCTTCTTTTATCTAGAAAAGTAGTTGGAAGTAAAATCTTAAATTTAATAAGCAAGTTAATAAAATTAAAAGTATTTGTTAAACCTAATTTTGAACTATCTATTATATACAAATAAATATAAAGTTTCATATTATAATTTATTTATCATCTTAAAAATTAGAATAATATTTTTTTATTATATTCTCATTTGCAAATATTTTTATGGAGATAAACAATAGCAACCCACTTCCTAACAACACTATTTAATATTAAGTAAATGTATTATAGAAAAAAAAAAGTGTGTGGATATTACTTGTTATTTAATGAGCCACCACTCATAATTTTATAAGTTTAAATTGAATAAAAAATATTATACAAAGGAATTTATATATATTATATTGATGATTTCAAATTACATAAAAAATGAGATTTGATAAATTTTTAAATTCTTTTCAAAAGATTAGTTATCGATTACTTTTAGGAGTAATGTATATTTGTGGAATTTATTTTATTAATTTTTTCTTTCGTTTTCAAAAAAAAAATAAAACTTAATTAAATAGTCTTTTATTTCTTTAAAATTAAAAATATTGAAGTTTTAAATTTTCATTTAAATAAGAAATTTAATAACATTTGTTCAAAAAAATCTTTATAATTTTGATTTTTTTATCAATTCATTAAAATAAAAAATAAAACAAGAAGTATCGAATGTGAGAAGGTGATAGATTCTTAAAATAAATGAGTAAATGATGGATTATAAAAAGTACCGAGAATAAAAATAACTCTTTTAGCTATTTTAACTGAAAATTTTATTGTTCTACAGGAAAATCAGAGTTTTATTCAATTTTAAATAGATGTAAGATTTCCATTTCTTCTATTTTAAACTCTAGTTGAGTTTTGTAAAAATAAATAAATAATATAATTCATAAATTAGTAAGAATTTCAAGATTTTATACTCGTTCTCATGATTTCAATTATATCCCAGCTTATATTAGTATTAAAATTATGAATGAGATGTAATTACTTTATTTCCTCTACAAAACTGAAAAGTTATAGCATTTCAAAAATGCTATAAACTACTGTATTAAATAACCGACTCTGTAAGAAGAAAAAAAGCTATATTTTATTTAATTCTTTGATAAATTTAAATACTAAGATATTACCGAAAATATTTAAGCCTCTGATACAAAATTTGAACAAACTTTCCGATCAGTAAAATAACTTCTTAGCTACCTTAAAAAAAATTAACTTCTTAGCTACCTTAAAAAAATTAACTTCTTAGCTATAAAAAAAGTATTCCCGAAAATATTAAGTCTTTGATAAATTATATTTAAAGACTAAGATTATTTTAGTGGTAGGAATCATTAGGGATGTTAAATTGTTAATTACTATATTTTAAATAAGTAAAAAAAATGAAAACACTGTAGAACGTACCTACCAACCTATAACTTTTTTTTTTCTTCTGGATACCTATAACTTGTTAGTTGTCACAGAAACCCAGTGCAACATGTTGTAAAATACACAATAAATAAAAAATCAATGCTTCCGAAAAAAATCTTATAGGATTCATCATCGTTCCATTTGAAGAATGTTAACTTGTGTTCACAATTCGCATACTCTTTTTAATATATATTGATTATTAAGTAAAATTTATGAGGGTTATTTTATTTGAAAAATAATTAAGTCATTAAATACAATATGAGATTGAGTTGCATCATTTAGTAGAATATATATGAATTTCATCATTTAGTGAAGAAAATATGTCAATAAATCTCGTGTTAGTGGCAATTTTCCATTTTATAAGACTAATCAAAATGATCTGATTCTTCCGCGACTCAAGTTAAATTATTTAATTTAATTTACAAGATTAAATTACATGGACGAAATGTGTACAAAACAATTTCTATGCTACTTTATGAACTATCAATTCAATTCTCGAATATAATTACACGAACCAAAAGTTAAAATAAGACAAATTACTCAAATTCCTAGTCAAAGATAAAAGGAAATGCTTTGTATATATATTCTGCACAAATACTTTATACCCTTTATATGTCTATATATCAAATTACTTCATGAACTAAACAAGTAGAATCATATTTATGTTCTTTCATATGATGATTAACAAGCTTAATTCAAAATTTTAAAAAAAAACAAGTTTAAACTCACTTAACTTATGAATTAATTTCATCGAACTAATTAATAAGTAGAATTTCAAATTAGTTTAGGGCTGATTCAATATATTATTAATCTTATTTCAGAAAAAAAAAATCCTAGAATATATACTATTTCTATTAAAATGATGGCACTTAATGTATGATTATTATTATTTTTTTGTCTAATAAATAAGAATGTTAAATAATTATTACTAGTATAACAAAAAAGAAACTAATACTACAAGACTTATAAATTTGTTGCCAGCAACATCTCACAGTCACAGACTCTCCCCCAACAACCCAAACAGGAGATCTCCATTCGCTCAGGGCGAAATAAAAATATCTAGAATTAATTTATTTGAAAATAATAACTTTTTAAAAAAAAAAATTATTATTATTATTAAATTTGGAAAATAATCGCTTTACACATGTGCCCTGAAAACCACCCATGACGGTCTTTCCGAAAGATATTTCTCTGCCGACGACGTCGCAAAACCGACATCACGCGGTCGCCACGTGTCCCATAACCGTGGCCGGCGCCGTATCCGCCATCCACGTTTCGGGGCGTCCCACGTGCGACAGAGCAAACATGGCAAGGGTGGGGTCGCGGGGCCCACGGTGTGTTATAAGGGGGCGCTACGTGGCTGAAATCGCATGGTGCAGGGTTAAAGTTGGAACGCCAAAGTGCGGGCCCAAGGGGACAAGAGTCGCTTTCCTCCAGATAAGGATGGGCCCGGGCGGGGATGGGATGGGCTTTTTGTGGGAAGTGATGTCATATGGGTGTGTGTGCGGTCCTTGTCGTGGGGGGCCCAGGCCCACGTGCCAGCCCACGTCCTGGTGCTCTCAGACGCGGTTGTAGGTTGTGAGCGGATGTTATTGTGAATTGTGATGGATAGCGCTGACAACAACAACTGATGCTTCTCATTCACCTTCTCAATTCTAATACTCCCTCTCCCCAAAATAATAATAATAATAATAAAAGAAAATGATTCTTAATTCTTTCTTGATTTTGAATTATAGTAAACTATAAATAATTTGGAAAATAATATTTTTCTAAAGTAACAATAAGTGGATGAAGAAGTTGCTCAAACATTTTTTTTTTATAGCAAAAATCAAGTATATCCTCTATTGAAGCTAATCTCGTTTAAGTTAATTCTTGCAATACTAAGTTAAATATAATTGATGCATGCAAAGGATAGGATAAATGGCGCAAATTCATTTTCTCAGCGATTTTCAAATTGATTAATCGTTATCCCAAGTTATACATACTAATTAAATAGTTTGTGAATTCATCATATTGTAAGTCGGCATAATATAACGTAGTTTTTAAATTTTTTTAAAAAAGTTCTAAGGTGTGTTTGACAAAATTAGTTCATAAATTAGTTGGACCTTTATAAGCTAATTGAAAACTTTGAAGTGAGTAGCTAAGAATTGAAAAGTTATACGCTTATAAATTAGTTTATTGAATTGAAATTGTTTATTAAATTAATCAAAAAGTTGTTTATAAACTTAAGATGATATAAAAGTGAGAGGTAAGTACAAGGAGTTCTAATAAAAGGGGGGAAAAAGGTAGAAAAATGGATTTCAAGAAAACTAGTGAAGATAAAAATAGTAAAAGAAAAAAGGTTGTAGTTTATAAGTTAAAAGTTAGTTAAAATAATTGATCAAAATAATTTAAAAGATACTAAAATTAGTCCATAGACTAAAGAAGTTTAGTTTCATCAAATCAATTTATAAGACTCTATTTGGATATAACGTACTCTTCATAATTAAGTATTTGTAAGAAGAAAAATGAAATAGCTAGCCTCTTTCTATAAACTAAACAGTTTTTGAAAAAGTTAATATGAGAGAATTTCTATAAACTAATTTATGCACAGATTAAATTAATTTTTTTTAAAAAAAAATTATTTTACATTTATTTTTTATTTTTTCTCGTATAAGTATTTATAGATAA
This sequence comes from Glycine max, assembly GCF_000004515.6. Taxonomy (NCBI): domain Eukaryota; kingdom Viridiplantae; phylum Streptophyta; class Magnoliopsida; order Fabales; family Fabaceae; genus Glycine; species Glycine max. Next base: position 4,511,288 of record NC_016088.4, on the reverse strand, counting down.
ATTATCTACATAGGACCTAAGGTAATAAAACTAATACAAACTACTAAAGTAACTTGCAAATATACTCTATAGAATTGACTTGTTGAACATCATAGGGAAAGTATCTATTAACCATAATTTTAGAGTAGAAAAAGAATTGGGTCTTCGATGAATATTGGTAGAACAAAAAATAATAAACTTCAAGAGTATTCAGCTGAGTTCAGACACAATATATTCATGTTTAAAAATTATTCAAATCCAAAAAATTCATGTGCGAAATGTATTAAATAAGAGAGACACAATTGTTTTCATAATTTTTTTAAATTTCTACTGATAAAAAAAATTGTACTATTATTTCAGAAAGGGTTACTTAGGAACATTTTGCTTTTATCATTTTCTATTTTCATTTTTAATGAAAATAAAAAAATAAGTGAGAAAATATGTGTGATTAGATATTTTCATTTTCAATTTTGGAAACAAATTCAGTTCAGTATTTTAGAAAATTTCGAAAACTAAAAAAAGTTATTTTCTGCCTTTTCACTAATCGTGACACTTATGAAATATTTTAGGCCTTCTTTTCATTTGCATAATATTTTCTCTCTCTTCGAAGCTAGTAACCGCCATATGAATAACCTGATCATGCACTTAAACTTGAAATCCCTCCCAACTGGTGCAATACTTGAAATGCCATTGGATAAATTTTTAAAGCAATGAATGGAAAAAAAAATTATTAAAAAATCAGAAAACGAAAATAAATATGAAAAGAAAACCAACAAACATATTTTTCGAAAAATTGAAAATAAAAATAATTTTTACAAAATAAAAAATAGAAATAGAAAACATTTTCTCAAACCTAGCAGACCCTTATATTTTTTCATAATAACTTAGTGTAACACGAAAATGATGTTTAGTAAGCAAAGCCTATTATTATTTCAGAAATTCCCTAATCGGTAGTACTCCGATATATCCTCTTCTGACTATTCTTTGGTGAGAGGTACTTTTTCATGAATAGAGAATTGTTCACGTTTGTTATATAGATCAATTTCGAATAGATATTCACTTTTTAATTTTTTTAAAAAAAATAATGATTTCTATAAAGTAAATTCAACCAAACACTCACGCTGCTTGTTACTTTCCATAATGAGGCTTGTTCCTCATTATTATGGCTACTTTTGTTCGTCAACCTTCTGGTCCCTAACAAAGCAACAAGTAGAGCATCATACTTAATTGTATCTTAATGGTGCCTTGCTACACTTTAATGACTAGTACTGTGACTGTAGCATGATTAGGAGAATTCATGAAGACAAGTTTCCCAATCCGAAAAAAGTGCAAATTGTTGGTCGATCTATAATCAACATACCCAGTTGGATTTTATAATTTATGTGATACAACACTTCCAATTTTCTTCTTCAATAGTAATGATTAATGAACCATTTGATACACACACCTTTGGGTTTAACGAAAGGCCAAATCTATTCACCCCAAGCACACCCTAGGAATGTGTGTGTGGTGCCAAATCTATTCATGGATGGACACCATAGAGCAAAGCTCACTTTCTTACGTTGAGTGGCCACTATCTCAGGTCCTCCAAGATACCTTCTCTCTAGCAGATCCAAATGAATTGACATTATTATTGGGTCATTGTGAGGAAATTAAGAAGGTCACAATTGATGTTGAACTTTTCGGGAATTGGTACATGTTAAGTTATTAAAAAATGAACTGAGACCAATCTTTAACTCATTCCCAAAAGCCCCCCCCCCCCCCGTCCTGAACTAGACATTCTTGGAGTGTGAAATTTGATGTGATGATATTCAGAAGCTATGAAGTTTGGACGTAGAATCACTATAAATATTTGGGGGTAGTCTAATATTAGGATCGAATAGATTGTAATACTATATTAGAAATAAAACCATATGTGCATCATTCTTTTTAAAGGTTAGTTAAGAAAAGAGAATTGTCAAATTTTATTATATCAAATACTTAAATCATATTCCTAACCAATTAATACATCTTTAACACAGGTTCTCAGTTTAAAACTTATCATTTCCTACTATCTATCTGCATAATTACTTGAAGGTTATAACCTTCAAGAGAGGTACACAGAAGCCAGTGGAATTCTCGCAGGAGGAACCCTGCAATCAGTTATGTTCCTAAAATCAAGGAAAAACATCCCTGGACAGGCCTTAGTGTTAATTGACACCTAGAGAGAAAAGAGAGAATTATATTTATAATAGGTGATACAATATAATAGAAAAAGAAAGATAGAAAAGATAGATTGAGAGAAATATTAAGTAATAATAAGACATTTGATGCATTAGAATCAATCTGTGGCTGTTCGGGTCACAATTTCAAGATCAAGAGTAATGCTATTTTCTCTGAACAAAATATTATAATTTATTAAAAATTACATGAAAGCAATATAAATATGTGTAGGAAAGTTTAGTAACTATCATGAACCACACACAACTTTGATTCAATTACGTGGATTAACTGCCGAGATTTCAAATTGATATATAAATGCTTTAAATATTTAAAAGAAGAAGAATATTATCTTTTTTAATAATCTTATCTAATTTGAATAAGATTATATATTTCTATATAAAAGATACATATGTAGTATATACTAAAATAAAAGAAATAAACATTTAAGAGTGGAACCAGCAAAGAGACCCAGTTTAGGCATGGTAGAGACAAATGCTAGTGAATTCAGAGAATAAAAGACTGATGATGTCCGATACTATAACGGGGATAACGACAGCATGAATAGTAGGGGTCATAATAGTTTGGGAAGATTTTGTGTCATACTCTTTTTGCAGGTTGGTATTTTGTTCTAAATTTTGTTTCGGTTTTCTTTTTTTATCTTGATCTTTCGAAATTTTTTATCCCAATAATATAAATAAAATATATATTTATTTAAATGATACAAGTCAATTATTATTTATATAATATAAATTATTGTTTATAATTCTTCAAAATCGATTCATTTACCTCTTTTCTATTTTTCTTCAATTTTATGTTGTGAAATTATTATTTTTTATTTAACGTCGATTAGACTAATATTGAATACATGTTTAATGATTTGATTCTCAAATATATTTTTACTCAATATAATGTCGGTTAAACTGATGCTTAATCTTTAATTATATAATTATATTTCATTGTAAACTTTATAATTATAATATATTTTTCATTTTTTTGAATTTTTACATAAATAATATAAAAAAATTATTATTTACATAAATGATACAAGTCAACTATTATTTATATCTATTATCCAAATCATGGTTCATAGGTGAGAAATTAGTTTTTCCCAAACTGATTTCTCACCTTTTTTTTAGTTTGGCGTTAAGATATTAACTCCTGAAAAACTAATTTTTTAACATGTGTTTTTCTTTTTCATGAAGACCTTATTACATTGGTTCGTAATAATGTCGTAGGCCATTTTTTTTTATAAAAAAACATAGGTCTCAATTTTTTTTCATTTTCATTTATTTATTTGAGTTATTTTAATTTTATTTTTTAAAAATTGTTATTTATTTTTTTATTTAAAAATATCTGTTTTTGTTTGTTTTTTTTTATTTTAGTTTTTTGGATTTGTTTATGTAAAATTATTTTTATTTTTTTTTGTTTTTTATTTTAAAATTAACTATTTTTTTGGATTTTATTTTAGTTTCTTTGGTTTTGTTTACTTAAAAATGTTTTTTTTGTTTTTTTATTTATTTACTTATTTTTGCTTTTGTTTATTTGAAATTTTTTTATTTTGTTTGTTTTTTATTTAAAAATTATCTGTTTGTTTTTGTTTTTATTTGTTTTGATTTTTTTAGTTCACTAATTTATATATATTAAATGATAAAAAAAATAAAATATATGTATAATAGCATTTAAGAAAAATGCATATATTTAAGTGATTTAATTATTTTACCAAAATAAATAAAAAAAATAAAACATATTCAATTTTGATAGTTCGCATTGGTGTAAAACTATGAGTACCTAAATATGAGTTAATCTACAATAGTGTTTAAAAAAAATAATAAATCCTTAAATGAAACTAGAGAATTTTACTAATGCAAATTATTTTTTCAAATCCTTAGTACATAAACGATAATCCATAAAATTGAAGAATGCTACACGCACAAAATAAAACAACATTACACATAAAAAGAAATATAAACGATAAAGTCATTGATGAAACATACTTGATGACATGTTACAAGCATGAAACATAGATTGCTTCACAAGCGGTCAATTCTTATTTGGAAACACTTGCGTCAAATATGAACAACATATGAGTATACAATGCAAACTTGTGAATACCAAAATTATTGGTAACCTAAAATGCAAAAACATTACCTTTACAACATTGTACAATATAATATTCAAATAACATTTGGAGTGACGAGGAAAGGGACAAAACACAACCCCACCTGTAGTGAATACCATTTAGTTCAATAAAAAATAAATTCTATATGAAAAAGAAACTAAGAAATTAACAACAAGAGTAACAAACTTATGTCTCCCAGAACTAAGACAGAACCAACATGAATGTCCATCATATATGGGCTACAATCTTGATCTTCAATGATTGTATGTTTCATGGTGGCATCAATAGTCCCGGTAGGATCTTGAAATTAAAACTCTCATGAATGAATATCCAAAAAATAGCAACGTAATCATTAAAGAACAAACTAAAGTTGACTACCTTGAGCGCAAGTTTCATGTCGCCAAAACCGTTGAAAGTACAACTTTTGACAATGATGACCGTTAAATGGACACGATCAAAAGTATAATCAATGGACCCTAATATTGTCTCTTGAGTTGTGTCATCAACATTTACCGGTCCTATAATTATACAAATTCAGCAATCAATTGAATGTTTAGGTGCATCAAATACAATAAATGTTTAACGTTAGCTAACCTTGTGATCAAACGAAACATAAAACATATAATCATGGATTTATGTTAAATTCACATTGGGCTACTTGGTGGGCACACATTATGAATTCTTGAGTTGGAAATGGCTCCCTAGATTGTTGATTCATGATGACAGCTTGTACGGCCCCAGCCGGATCAAGCATATGTCTTGTTGAATTGGAGGATATGAGTGATTAGTTGGGCAAACAATGGATGGAAGGTCTGAGCCATCAATGTCGAGAAGCTCCCATGGATTGTTATCCATTATGAATTAGAATTTGAGAGAAAAATAAATGGTTTGAGGATGATGAGATAGGGTGAGTAGCAGACAAATGTATTAAGTTGTACCTAACCCCCTGCTATATATATAATAGGTGATCTACTATTTTTAGATGACTGATAGGAATGGAAAAGATATGCATGTTGTCAAATCTTGACATGTAGCCAATGACATCACATCGTGGAATTCCAGAAAATCATATGCCTATGTCGCTTTATCTAGTCAAATGTGATATGTTGGAATTTTTTGTTTACCATTAAGTATGAACACCCCCCCCCCCCCAAAAAAAATATTTGATTGGTATTTTATTATTTAATGATTTGCAGGACTCATAGGTGTGTTTTTGAGATTTCTTGATTTGTGTTTTAATGCCAAAAGTTTTAAATATCGATTGAAATCTTCAAGTGTAAATAATTTTTTCTTCATTTTTCCCTATTTTTTGAATGCATTTAAGAGCCGAATTGATACCCGAAAGTTGTGTTAATGGCTATGTTGACATCAAAACTAAGGGAATGAGACATTATTTTGACAAAAATAGTTGATACAAATTAAAATCTATAAGTGCCCAAAGTTGGCCTCATGGATTCAAATGTTCAACTATTAGTAATTCTTTCTTGTTTTTTGGCCACTTAGTTCATGCGTTTGAGGGCTAAATGGAGATCGGAAAGTTGAATTAATGGTTTTATTGACATGAAAAAATGGGTACAAATCATTATTTTAACCAAAACACTTGATACAAATGAAGATCTAAGTCCCCAAAGTTGTCCTTATGGTTTGGAATGTTCAATTGTTAGTAATATTTTTGTTGTTTTAGGCCACTTGGTTCATGCATTTGAGGGACAAATCGAGACCTAAAATTTGTCGTAATGGCTTTATTGACATGAAAACTATAGGAATGAAACATTATTTTAACCAAAATAATTTATACAAATAACAATCTAAGTGCCAAAAGTAACCCTCATGGATTAAAATCTTCAAGTTTTAGTAATTTTTTCTTATGTTTTGTCACTTGGTTCATGCGTTTGAGAGCCTAATCGAAACCCGAGAGTTGTCTTAATGGCTTTATTGACATGAAAAAAATGGGAATGAATCATTATTTCAACCAAAACACATGATACAAATAAAGATCTAAGTCCCCAACGTTGCCCTTATGGTTTGAAATCTTTAAATTTTAGTAATTTTTTCCTATATTTTGCCACTTGGTTCATGTGTTTCAGGACCGAATCAATACTCGAAATTTGTATTAATAGGTTTATTGACATGGAAATTATGAGAATAAAATATTATTTTAGCCAAAACAGTTGATACAAATAACAATCTAAGTGCCAAAAGTTGTCATCGTGGATTCAAATGTTCAACTCTTACTAATTTCTTGTTTTTGGCCACTTGGCTCATGCATTTGTTTTGTCTCACTTGCAAGTCCAATTAATTTCAGACCCTTATCTACTCACGTCGTGGAATCCAATTAATTTCAAACCCTTATCTACTCATGTCAGGGAATCCAATCCTTTTCTAACCCTTATCTACTCACGCCAAGGAATCCAACATATTTTAGACAAGATCTACTCGCGTCAAGGAATTCAATTTATTTCATACTCTTATCTACTCACGTCAGGGAATCCAATGTATTCCAGACCCTTATCTACTCATGTTAGGGAATCTAATTTATTTCATACCCTTATTTATTCACCCCAAAGAATCCAATGCTCCAAACCCTAACCCTTACCTTGACCCTAGGTCACAATCCCTTACCTTGATCCCTATATATAGAACCCATATTCACCTTCGTTGAACACATCCACACAACACTTCCTTGCTCTTTTACTTTCATCCAAGTTTTCAAACACAAATCCTGTGTCACATTTGTTTCCCTATTCTTTGTCTATTACGTACACAATATGTCTTACTCATTTGTCAAATAGTTAGTGCACTACGATGGTCAAATCTTCAAAATAGATGAAGATGATAATTTTCGAAGCCCCAAATCATTGTTCTTTAAAACAAAGGGAGGCCTCACACTTGAGGCCTTGAAAACAAAAATCAACCAACGCCTCCATCTTCAAGCATTCGACCAAGTATGCAATATTTCATTCTGGTACCCACAAGTAGTGGGGAGCGAAATGCTGAAATTTACAATAGTCCAACTTGTTGGCAACGAAGACGTGAAAGCTATGATTTTAGTTATTCATCAAACTAAAATTCTTCAATGTTGCGAGTGCAAACATCGAGCATAATACAGTTCCTACCCTAAACCCTAAACCAATACCTTATCAACCACAATATTATCCTAAGTCCCATTATTCACAATTCTCCGATGCAACCCAAGACACTTTAGCTTTATCCCAATAAGAACAAAATATATTTGAAGCAAATAAATCTTCTTTTACCCAACTTCTTTCTGTGTCATTTTCCATAAATTTTTTTGACTCACAATCATTTGATGCTATTAAGGATCATCCTCACACATACTTCAGTACCTTTACAATAGAGTCTTTCTCATCAACCCGATCAAATGAGCCTGGGTTCACAGTAGAATTAGGCTTACCTAACGAAGAACCCAATCCCTTTAGTAAGGACGAAGACAAAGTTCTTCATAATGACCCCAAGAGAAAGATGATGAGGAAGAAGCCCGACATGTTTCACCAATCACAACCGTACCACCCCATATGAAAAATTTTGAAGAATCCTATTTTCAAGATTTTGAATACGGGCATAGCTTGGATGGTAGAGAAGTCCAACATTTGGTCAGGGACTCTTTTCGAAGAGATGCATTTCCTGAGAAAACAAGACGTGCAAAATGCTTTGTAGCACCATCATGTGAGCAAAAGAGCTAACTATAAGACATAATTATCGAACCCAACAAAGCTAATTGTCATTTGTAATGACGATAGTTGTGCTTGGAGGTGCAGGGCATCATACGTCCTTGCCTCCAAACATTGGGAAATAAGAAAGCTCTGTGAACCCCACACATGCTCAAATCCTTCAATCTCACAAAATCATGCAAAGTTGTCATATTTTTTTATCAGTAAAAGCATCCATAACTTAATTGAAAATGATCCATCAACTTTAGTGTCAACCTTGATAGCACACATCAAAAGTACTGAAGGATAAACCACCACGAACAACATAACATGGTTGGTAAAGCAAAAACTGTTAAAGACATCTACGACAACTGGGAAAGATCGTACCACGATCTACCAAGATTGTTGTAAGCATGCAACAATTTCTTCCTGGTATGGTGGTGGAGATGGAAACATTGTTATGGCCACAACAAGAAGGTCAACCCGTAAAGGGTTTCGTCATGTTCCATGATAATTACTATGCATAATTAATTTGTGTATTTAAATAAAATAACAATTATCTAATTCTCCTATCTTTTAATGCTTCTTTTGGGTTAAAACATTAGAAATTTAGCTTTTTCTAGGTTTTTATCCAGTGGATACTAAAGTTTGTTAGTTTACAGTGTTTTTGGTTGTATTTTTTTTGTAAAATTGCACAACAGGAGACATGGAAGATGGTTGAAGAACTGAAGCAGTGCACTCAACGCGTCAGTAACCGCTCAGCATGAAAAACCAACGTGGAGGTCGACTTAGCGCGCTTATGGCGACTTAGCCCGTACTAGGCAACTTAGCCCACTCCTCGCGACTTGTGCCAACTGGACTTTGCATGTGCGTTTAATGCACACATGTAAAATTAGTGCATAGTCAATGTCGAAAAACATGAATGTGTTGTGTTTTAAAGGAGAAAAGGAGGGAAACAAAAAAAAGCAGTTGGCACCAAATAGGAGAGCTAGGGCACGAGACAAGAGAGGAAGGCCACTCACTTGGGCACCATTTCCTTTATTTTCTTCCATCCCTCTTACTTCCTTTTTGTATTTGTAAGCCTCTCATGACAATGAGAGGCTAAACCACCCCATTATTGAGAGTTCAACAATCAAATACTCTTGATGTAATGATTCTTACTATCTATTTAATGGTATTTTGATGTTATTGCTTCTTTTCTAAGTTTAGTGTCATGTTTATGATTTGATCATTCATGCTCATGTAGTGTTATAGGGTTTATACATTGGTAAATGTTTATATCCTAAGAACTCTAAAAAAGCCTCTAGATAATCCATGTCTAGGGATAGAATGGTATTATTTAGCCTTATTTATGCATCTTTATTCTTAAAGAAAATTATTTGAAGTAACTCTTAAGGGATTAGGAGTGAAATTGGATAATTTAGGCTCTTTTACATTAGGGATGATGGTTAGGGTAGGTTAGCAGATGAAGGTAATAATTGGAATAACGTTACATGGTGAAAATCTCTAACATTGCATTAAGAGTAGTTTTGGTAAGCCGAGCATCCAACACCTTATGCAACTTTGCATTAACTAGCAATTTACTGTTAGTCGCTATTCACGACTAAGTTTTGTATTGAATATTTGCACAAAAAATAGTGTTTTACCTCCAATTTATGGTTTTTTTGTAGGAATTGTACATATTTTCATGTTTATTTTGATTTTATATAGTAGATACTCTCATTTTGTGAATTAATGTTGAAACCATTTCAATTTCAGTCTAAAAGAAGAGAATGTTCAAATAGTTGATGTCTCGCTAAGCAAAGCATATGCGCTTAGCGAGTCACATCCGCTAAGCGAGGCATGCAGCTCGCTTAGCGTGTTGGGAAATCCTAGAAGAGGATCAGTCAGAGATGTGCTAGCCCAGCACGCCGTAAGCTCGCCCAACGAGTAGGTTGTCCCTTCACGCGCTTACCACGCCCAACTCGCTAAGCTAAATTTCACTTACTCTCGCTTAGCGAGCCAATCTCACTAAGTGAGCCTTCAAAAACTGAAACATCCAAGTAGCATTTAAAACACTGAAGGTAGTGGAAAATGGGAGAGGAGTCGAAAAATAGAGTCAAGGGAGAAGCTGAAGCGATAGAATTCAAGTCACCAAAAGAGTTTAGGTTAGAGGAGTGAGATTAGGGTTCTAGAGGTTGAAGGAGACATCCTCAACCCTTCTTAGCCATTTTCTTCCACTTAAATTATGTTTTTCCTTGTATTGAAAGTTCATTTCTTGTAATGGAAGGCTAAACCTCTTGGTTGGGAAATTCTGTTGAACCCTTGATGTAATATTTTTTCACTATCTATTTAATGTTGTTTTCTGTATTCATTGCTTCTATCTATGCTCATTTTTACATGCTTGTGGCTTGATCACCCATTTGTATGTATAGTTAGGATTTTTAGCATTGGAAAGTGCTTTAAAGCCTTAGAACTTGGTAGAGCAAGCTAGTAAATTGTATGTCTAGGAATGGAGTGCAGCAATCTAGTCCATATTATGTTGTAGACTTAATGCAACTCTTATAGGCTGAGTTTGTTGAGGGATTAAGGACAAGGTTTAAAGAGAGTTAGGCCCATTCACTAGAGAGGTCTTGGTTTGGGTAATTTCTTAGCATAAGAACACTAGGATAGCATTAAATAGAGAAAAATACATAACAACATCGAGGAAAATTCAATAGAACGACCCGACGCTTTTTACTTGACTGTTTTTACTTCTCAAACTTTAGATATTTAGTTTGTATTCCAATAGACTTTAGTACAAAATTCAACTTGATATTTACTTTGCTTTTAATCCATGCAAATGTTTGCACACTGAATGTACAATGTCTGAGTGAAACAAATTTCTTGTGGATACGATACTCGGTCTTACCATTTTAATATACTACTTGTTCGAATCGGTGCACTTGTCGACCTAGCAAAGCAAAAACACTTACCACCCCAAGTGTTTGTTTTTCTGTGTCGTGCATGTGTTATATTCTTTATCTTTGTTTATGTTGAATTTTACGTTTTGTGCCTCATTACTTAACAAACATCCAATTCAATTCATTAATTGCTTAAAATTAGACATATGCAAACTCTGAGTACAGTCAAAGTCCCTGTAGACTTGACACTTAGTCTTACTGTTTTAAAATACTACTTGATGAAAAATGTTTGATTTGAGAGAAGCATGAGTCAGTCAAAAGTCCCTACTCAAGACGTGATGATAGTGGGTGGACAACATAAAATTATGTGCATGTGTTATGTATTCGACACATTGCATAGAATTATATGAACAGGTACAAGAATAACCCCATCAAAATATTAATTATCAATATGGATGAGTGTCAAACTTCTTTCTCTTCATATAAAATGTCACTTCATTTTGTATTATTCATAAAAATGAAATTGTATGTTTATAACTACTTAGGATGTGCAAAGATGAGGCCTACGTTCAATTACTACTACAGCATGTTGAGGGAGGAAGCGGATGTTGACCAAGCAATTAATTAGCTCGGCAAGATTCCGTAAAAAAATGGACTCTCGCATGGGATGGTGGCCGATGATGGGGGCACAGGACCACCAATCTTGCTGAGTCGATTAATTTCGTACTCAAGAAATCAATAAATCTGCCAATAGGTGTGCTAGTAAAATCCACATATGTAAGGTGTACTGCATTGTTCAACAAAAAAGGGAGAGAAGACGCAACAATGCTAGCATCTGGCCAAGTATATATGGAAGTACTAAACAAGAACATCAAAGGCACACTTAGAAAGACAAACACTCACAATATTCTTGAGTTTGATCAACGCGACACATGGTTCTTGGTCTAAGAGACAATAAACTCGACAGAGATTAGGCCCACTATAGATTTCACGGTCAGGCTGGATGAAAGGTGGTGTGATTGTGGCAAATTCCAAAAGTTTCACATGACTTGTTCTCATGTTGTTGCTAGTTGTAAGCATGTTCATCATGAGTACAGAAATTACATACATCTCATGTATACGTTGGAAAGTGTCTCCAACGTATACAAAAGATTGTTTGGAGAATTGCACAACAAAGTCTATTGGCAACCGTATCACGAGCCAATGATCTCCCCTGACCTAGAAAAGAAAAGAAGTATTAAGGGTTATCCTATTTTCACTCGTATCCACACCGAAATGGATATCAGAAAAACAGATCAACTAAAGTGATGTTTAGTGTGTCACATTTCAGGTCATACAAAGAAAACTTGCCTTCACCATGTAGGCTCAAGCCAACAACGTTGAATATAAGTCATATTTTTTGTATTTGTAAAATTTTGTTGTATTAATTCAAATTTAAATATTTTAATTAAATTGAATTTGTTTCTATATTTTTAATCTTCTTTTGATTGTTTGCTACATGCTCGTTTTCTTTTTATTATCATTTATATTTTTCCACTTATTTCAATAAGCTAAATGTTTTTATTAAATTAAATTTTGAAAATAAAATAAAATTAATTTTACCTTTAACTTATTTTTTTTCTAATTTAAAAAGTGACTTTTAATATTTTATTCAATGTTACTCTCTTCTTCTTAATTCAAAACATTTGATATTATACATATCATAAGTGATATCATTTCATAGAAAAAAATATTTGATGAATATTTACACTATTATTATCATACATCTAGGGAGAGAGAAAAAAATAATTATAAAAGATATAACTTTTATAGAATTTACGATATGATAACAAAACAAACATGTAAAAAAATAAAACATGTTAATAAGTAGGTAAAAAAAAATATAATTATTGAGTTTGGTCTATAATTGGTTATACATTTTATTTTCAACTTTGATTTAAACTATTTAAGAGTTTAACTTGGTTTATTAATCAATTTAAACATGTATTTTATATTCAAGTTTTTACATAAGTGTACATAAATTAGTAAACTAAAAATATTTAAACAAATTAAAACAAAAAAACACTTAATTTTTTTTAAAATGTTGTAACAAAAAAATAAAAAACAATTTAAAAAATATAATTTTTTTAAAAAAAAAACGGGTAACAAAAAATTAGAAAACTGTTGAAAAAAATAAAATAAATAAAAAAGAAAGAAAAACATTCTGACCTACGTTTTAAAAAAAAACCCCTTTTTTAATATCAAAGTATATATGAATGAAAAAAGTACTTATGCTTTTCAAAGTATTTTTTAATAAAATAAACAATTTTTTTATTTTTTATAATATAGGTGTTATGCGTGGATTTGACCGACGTTAAACTCTTTCATTTACAATATTACTTTGATATTAGACATCCTTTAGATTAATATGTATTTAGTATGAGTGTTATTGACACTAAATAAAAAGAATACCAATTTCAGAGCATTAAATTGGAACCGATTTCTCATATATGAATAATAATTTATATTATGGATGTAAATAATAATTGGCTTGTATCATTTAGGTAAATGTATATTTTATTTGTATTATTGGGGTAAAAAATTCTGATCTTTCATTCCTATTTTAGGGAAAGCTAACAAAAAAATAATTTATTTGACAAAAAAATTCTAATCAATCATCATAATTAGTACCTTTGATTTTTTTTGGTAAAATTTCGAGTTATTCTCATAAATTTGAATTCTTTTGACTGGTTATGACAATAATTAATTCGGAACTTAATCATATACACTTAAAGTTTTTTGTCTCTTCCCAAAATTTTATTAAGCAAAAATCGAACTTAAGTTCTCTTTTATAAATTCAATGTGAACTACACTCATTGGATTCTAAAATATGTTTTTGGTAAGCTAATTAATCATTTTAAATAATTAAAAATAGAGTTATTTTTAAAGAATACGTATCTCATGGGAGTTGATGTTTAAAATAATATGGTTTAGTTTAGCATTGAAAGAAAACCGGGATAAAAATGGAATTACAAGGCGTTTGAATGAATGAAATGACCCCACTACGAACGGTTATCACATGATCTTTATTGATGTATGTTGGTTCCGTAATGACAATGTTTGCACTTTGCAACAAATAAGAGTACGTGTAAATACCTTTAAGGTGAACTTTATTTGACAAAGATAGTAAGTAATAGTTGCTTTATTGTATTAACTTGTAAAGTTTATTAACATGATATTTTATTTTATTGAGTCTCGCATAAAACGTGAATCTTTATTTTATTTTGTAGTTTTGTTAATTAGTGCTTTAATGACATAGGTTTTTTGGGTACAATAAAGACATAGGTTAAAGAGTATTTAATATATTTTAATAATTTTAGGAATATAATAATATTTTAATATAACAAAAAAAATATTTTTTTATTTTCCTTAATTTTTTAATATTGAATTGTCTTTATTTTTAATATAATATCCTTAATTAATTTTTTTCTTTTATTTTTCCTTAATTAACTAATAAAATATTTATCTTTTGCTTTTATTTTACTATCATTATGTCCGTTGATGCACTCCTGTTGTGCTTGAATGATGTGTCTGCCTTGCATCTAGACTTTGATCGACATTATGTTTTGTTGGGATGATTATGGACCTGGGCTCGCCTCCATTCTGCTAATGGGAAATTGCTATTGTCACGCCATGTTTTTCTATTCTCACTCCCAAATGTTTTGAATTTTTCCCCTAAGATGCCCTTTCAATTGACATACATTTTCAATTGTATAAAATATACAACAGAAATAATTTCAGTTGTAGTATATGGGGAGAAAAAAAATCAAAATAGAAATATTGTTTTGTTGTTCTAGAAATGTATTATGTTTTGATTTTTTTTCACCCCCATATACTTTAATGAAAATACGTTTTTGTTGTATATTTTATATAACGAAAACATGTTTACGTTTTATTTTTTAAAAACTCCCATACTATGATGGAAATGTGATTCTATTTTTGTTTGTGCCAAATACAAATCAGATCGTGATTCCATTGTGTCCTTAATACAATGAAATCATTACTCTATTGCAACTAAAAGTCAAATGTGGGGGAGGAAGGGAAAGGAAAGGAAAAAGGGGTAATTTTCTCCATTTTTTACATTTTTTTTTGTAAAAACTAGGGATGATAATAGCAATTCCCCTATTAATGACTTTTGTATTTGGGTTTTAATTGATTTGGGTTGAAAACGAGTCCAATGAATCACATGAAAAAAATTTGCCAAGCATAATGGTAACAATTTTGTTTACTACTCTTTTTCTATAATAAATTAGCATCGATATTTATAATTGAACGAATAACTAGTTTTAAGAATTTATTTAATCAATAAAAAAAAGGTATTTAAGAGGATAAGTAATCAAAGACAAATAGCTATTTTTAAACTTTTTCTCTCCCTTGTGAGATGTTTTTCTCCCTTGTGAAAGATTAACCTTTTCTTTCCCCTGAGTGTAATTTTCTAGAGAGATCTTGGTGAGGTTTTTGAGATTTTCCCCTTTGAGAGTGAAACCCTTATCTACCTAATCAATCCCCCTAGCTTTTTGTCCCTCATTGTCCCATGGAACAACCAAATATTGACAATTTGAACATCGAAGATTATATTCCAAAATTGGAGTTTGATATAGAGAATATAGTAAATGAGGAAGAAGATCTCTCCCTGTGCCTTGTATGAAGATTCCTGGCTGATAAAAACATCAGAGTGCCCATCATGAAAGATCACATGGTAGATGTTTGGAGACCTTTACATGTGTAACAATCACTGGGATTGAACCAGCCTTATTCTTGTTTAGGTTCTACCACCCCATTGAAATACAACGAGTCCTGAAAGGGGATCCATGGAGTTTCGAGAAGCATTTGTTAATTCTTGGAGGGATAAGGAAAGGCAAAAATGTGACGCATATACCACTCCACATTACAACATTTTGAATGTTCCAGTCAGTTTTATGTCTGAGGAGGTAGGTGAAAGCTTGGAAAACTACTTAGGAAATTTTATGGAATACGATTCTAAGAACAAATCTAATTTCTTAAGGAAATACATGAGAATTAGAGTGCTTATTGATGTCCTCAAACCAATCAAGAAGGTGATAAATGTAACACGCCAATCAAATTACACCAGAATGAAAGGGATTTAGAGGTTGTACAGGTTTGGAATTTTGTAGTTGAGGATAACTTAAAGGAATTAATTGGTACTACTTGTACCAATAAGATGCATCTACTTTTTAGTAGCCTATCACATAAGAACTTCATAGTTAAGTGTGCTTGACTTGGAGTAGTTATGGGAAGAGTGACCTTCTAGGAAGTTTCTCAGGAAAGCGAGTGAGTGAGGATAAAGTATGCTGAAAAGTCTCATGTTGGTTTGTGGGGATAGTCATTGATCCTAGAAGCACACAGAGCTGATTGTCGAGATCTTGGAAAGGGCTACCTATAGAGGGTTCTGACCGATGGAGGGTTTTGACTAACAAGGATGTTGAGACAAGTGTCACCGCGTGGAGTGTCATAATGTGAGAGCTGTTGAGAAGTCGACAATCACGAATGTTACAGATGGTATTAGAACAAACCTCTTTCACAGTATGGTGTGGTTCGAGGATGAACCAGGCAAAAGCTGGTGGACATGTAACACCCAGATCGAATCACACGAAAATGAGAAAGATCTAGAGGTTGTACAGGAGTGGGACTATACAGTTGGGGAAGAATTAAAGGAATTAATTGGTACTACCTATACCAACAAGATACATCTACTTTGTGGCAGCCTTTCACTTAAGAACTTCATAATTAAGCATGCTTGACTTGGAGTAATTATGGGATTAGTGACCTTTTGGGAAGTTTCCCAGAAAGCGTGTGAGTGAGGACACTAAAAAGTCTCATGTTGGTTTGTGGGGATAGGGCAACCGACGAAGGGTTCTGACCAACAAGGATGTTGAGTAAAGTGTCATCGCGTGAAGTGTCATAATATGAGAAGCGCCGAGAAGTAAAAAAATCAGGGATGTTACAATGAAGATTAAGAAAAATGAGGCCAAAGCCATGAAGTTCAATTCAGGTATGAGTGCCTTGGGCCCTTTTGTTATCTTTGTGGCCTCATGGGCCATCTAGATGATTATTGTGTCAAACTCCTTTTAACAGGGGCTTGAATTATGCGCAAAGAAGGGCTCGTGGTGGCTCCGAGAAGGCGATGAGAAAGATGACTAGAAGTCGACAACATCATTAAATCCATTATTGTGGCAGCAAAATTCATGGTAATCATTTGAATGATGATAACTACTCCCTTATTATGGCAGATATCCTAAAAAAAATTGCAACCAAATCCCCCAATCAGAATTAACCAGCCAATCAAAGTTAATGACACAGATTATGAGGCAATGAATGTTGAGAATCTAAAAATTGATGAGCTCTTATTTGCTGAAAAAAATGGTGCATGCCCAAGGATGATGATTCACCCAACATGAGTTGCACCATGCAAGAGAAATATTGGTGGGCCTTGGCAAGTAGGTCCACTAGGGACAATGACTCAACTGAGTTGGAATTATCGAGGTCTGAACAACTCATGTATAGTTCCTATCCTACATGATTTTGTCTATTCATATCGTATTGATGTTATGGTTTTGTGTGAAACACCGGTTTATTCTAACAAAACAAAAGAAATACATTCTCAATTGGGTTTTGATGCCTGTTTTGCGGCGAACAATAATGGAAGAAGTGAAGGTTTGGCATTGATGTGAAAATCTCCTTTTACTTGTCATTTGATTAATTTTTCTTCAAATTTTATCATCATATAGGTCCATCAAGCTGGTTTTCAAACTTGGAGACTCACTGGGTATTATGGCTTCCCTGAAATGCATCATCATAAGGATTCTTAGGACCTTTTACGTACTTTGGCAGCAAACAATAATCTCCCATGGTTAATCATGGGTGGTCTCATTGACCTTTTATCCAATCAAGGATTCCACCATGCATTGCTTGATTGTGAACTTTATGACCTTCCCATGAATGGATATCAATACACGTGGGCTAAAAGGAAAGGGGAATATGATGTTATTAAAGAGATATTAGACAGGGGCCTTACCACTATTGATTGGATTGAATTATTCCCTGATTGCAAAATAACAAATGGCCTTGCTTCCAAGTCATATCACACACCCATAATAATCCAGCTTCATGGTGACAACATGCGCAAATTCAAGAGGCGTTTTAAGTTTGAAAATTTGTGGTTAATTGAACCTGAGTTGGAGAATATTGTTGAACTTGTGTAGAATGGTAATTTATCTGCTGAGTTGATTCAAAAGCTCAAGACTTGTTACAAAAGCATGAGCACATGGGGAAAACAAATCCAAAGCCAATTCAAGGAAAATTTGATGCTTGTAAAAGAGATATGAAGTATGCGAGACAATCCTTGAATGACAAGGAGGGACCCAAATATGAGGAGCTTAAACAAAAACTTTATTCCTTGATTGCTCAAGAAGAAAGTTATTGGAAGCAACACTTTAAGGTGTACTAGCTTTAAGATGATGATCTCAACTCCAAGTTTTTTCATTTTGTTGCATCTACCAAAAAAAGGCAAACATCATCTCTTCCCTCACTCGTGAACATGGATCCTTAGCTTTTGAACACAATGATATATGCAATGTTGCCACTTCTTATTTTTCCAGTATTCTTTCCACTAATAATAATTGTAATGACTTGTTGTTAGTGTTGAATAATATATACACTTGTGTTTCCTCTTATGATAATGCCTCTCTAAGTGCTCTTTTTACACTTGAAGAATTTTAAATTTCCCTTTTTCAAATACACTCTGATAAATCACTTGGACCTGATGGACTAAACCCTGCTTTTTATATAAAAAAATTGGAATTTATATGGCCCTGAGATTTTTCATTCTCTTATTTCTTAGCTAGCGAATGGAACCTTACCCCAAAAATCAATAACCCTACCACTATGAGAGACTTCAAATCCATATCCCTTTGCAATGTACTTTATAAAATTATTTCAAAAGTACCTGTAAACCATTTGAAACCCCTTTTTACCTAAAATCATTTCCTAGGAGCAAATCTTGATTTGTGGAGGATAGGTCTATTGTTGATAATGTCCTCTTGGTTAATGAAATCATTCATCATATGAGAGGCAAATCAAAAGGAAAGATTGGAGAGATGGCACTGAAAATGGATATCAGTAAAGCTTTTGATTTATTTTGCCTCTTAAGGAAAAGGGGCTTTCATGAGAAATAGGTTGACTGGATCCATCTTTGTATTCAAATTGTCAACTACTCTTGCTTGATTAATGGTGATTGTGTGGGACAAATTACCCCAGGGAGAAGCCTTAGACAGGGTGACCCACTATCACCCTACATATTTTCATTGAGGGAGTTTCTACTTTTATTATAAAATTTGAGAACAGGGGAGACATCCATGGTGTCAAAGTGTGTAAAGGATGACCTATCCTTACACACCTTTTATTTGCTAATGATTGTTTTTTGTTTTTCAGGGCAACTGAAAAAGAAGAAGACCTTATAAAGGATATCCTGGATAATTATGGAAGAGCCTTTGGTCAGTTGATTAACTTTCAAAAATCAAAATTTTTGTTCAATCCCAACACTGATTAAGACCTGAGGCACACCATCTTAGTTCACCTTGGAGTCATTGCAAATATAGGCACTGGAAAATATCTTGGCCTACCATCCATAATTGGCAAAAATAGGAAGCAAATTTTTGCATTTATCCAGGATAGATTATTGAAGCGCATCAATCATTGGTCAACAAAACATCTCTCAAGTGCCGATAAGGAGATACTTATCAAATCAATTGCACAAGCCATCCCCACCTATTGTATGAGTGTATTTCTTCTTCCCTCTACCCTTGAAGATGAGTTATAGAAAATGATGAATTACTTCTAGTGGAGTTCAACCAAGCAACCAAGGAGACGAATTAATTGGTTAAATTGGGACAAGCTATTTATGTAGAAAGAGTTTGGGGGCATGGGATTCAAACACTTCATGTTTTTAAGCTTGTTATGCTAGGGAAGCAAGGTTCGAGACTTCTCACTAACCAAGATATTATAGTTTTTAAGGTCTTCAAAGTAAAATACTTTACACATGGGAGTTTTCTAGATGCCGAATTGGGAGGCAATTTGAGTTTTGTTTGCCATAATATTTATGCTTCACAAGTAATTTTGAGACAAGGAATAAAGCGGAAACTTGGTGACAATAGAGAAATCAACATTTGGAAGAATCCATGGCTCAATTCAAGCTCTAACCCTTACATCCAATTTATCCCTCAAGAAGGTAATGAGCATTTGGTTGTTGCCAATATCATTGACCATGACATGCAGTGTTGGAATATAAACGTCTTGCCATATTTCTTCTCAAATGAAGACATTCAAGCAATTGAATCAGTTCCTCTCTTGAATTTGCATGACAGTGACCAATTAAGTTGGAAGTTTACTCCTAGGGGTTCGTATTCAGTGGTGACAACATACCACTATGTAGTGAAAGATATTTTGAACACTACCCATCTAAAAGTTGATGGCAATTGGAAGGCAATTTGGAACTTAAAGGTACCTCCAAAACTGAAGCACATGCTTTGACATTCTTTAAGAGGTTGCTTACCAACTAGACAAAGGCTAATCTCAAGAGTAGTCCAATGCCTACCCTCATGCTGCTTCTATGAGAATCAAATAGAAAATGAATGGCACATTTTTATCTCATGTGCTAAAGTGCAACAACTTTGGAAGGAAGCAAAACTAACCCAACATCTCCAACTATACCTTGACACTACAGAGGGTTACAATGAACTTGTTTTTGGTTTGTTTAACTCTCTTTCCCCTAGTATTTTGAGCAAAATAATAGTAGTGCTTTTGGAGCATTTGGAGAAGCAAAAATAGAAAAGTGTGGGAGAATGATGAAACCTACCTAAAGATTGCTATTTCAAATGACTTTCAATTTTACCATGAATGGCTTGTTATTCGTTCACATAATGCAATAAACCATCACACAACTAATGCAATACCAACACAATGGAATCCACGTGCTCAGGGTTTCTTCAAATGTAATTTGGATGCATTCATCTTCAAGAATGAGAATCACTTTTGGTATTGAGCTTGTATCAGAGACCATGAAGGCAAGTTCATCACGGCTGTTACTTTCTGCGGTTCAAGACAACCATTACCAACTGTGGATGAAGTCTCTACTATGTAGCACTATCTTCAATGGATCCAACAACAGAACATACACAACATCATTCTGGAAATAAATTGCAAGATGATCTGCGATTACATTACCTCTGGCAGCAAAGGGAACTCAACCATCTGTGTTACTCTAAATAAATGTAAACATCTTTTATCTTGTATTCAAAACTCTAGTGTGAGTTTAATTAGGAGACATGTTAATTTTATTACTCACTCCTTAGCTCGAGCATCAAGATCACAAGCTGGCTCTCAAGTTTTTTATTGTATTCCCCACTTTGTTTCCTCTATCATTTTGAATGAAATGAAATAATCAAGTTTCTCTTAAAAAAGGAATTTATTTAAGTTCCTTAAAAATTGAATTTATTTGACAATTATCCTTAAACATTTGAATCATCATAAATTTTGATTGAATATATAAACAAAGAATAATTAATTCTACACTAATTAAGAAAGCTAGTTGACATCATTTAATTTTACTAATCTCAAGTTTAAAAATAAATTATTCCTTAAATATCTTCATTGAAACTTTGTTATCATGAATAAAATAGAGATGCATTTAAATGAATGACGTTTTAGGACTGATAGGCATGAAATTAGTTAGATTTGTTCATATTTAAGTTCAAGATACAATGTGACTTTTTTGAACAATAATAATAATAATATGCTTTCCTTTCATTAAACTTATTGCGTAATGGCTGATTGTAGTCATTTTCCTATGGACTTCTGCTTTTTTTTTTGTACTTAGGCTCTTTACTTAAAAAAAACATTTTTAATTTTCTTAATTTCTTATCTTTTTTATTTTTAAATTGAATTTCAATATTTTTTTTAAAAAAGGCTCAATAATTAAAATAATCTTATATCACAATATAAAATGTTTATGATAAATCTAAAATATAATTTATATAATAAAAATATTTATTTATAATTTTAATTATAATATAATTTATATTTTTTGAAAGAAATACAATTTATATATTCAAAAGTATTTATTGATTATATATTTTAGTTATTAAAATAAACATTTATCTTACACATTGTACAAGCTAAAATATTATTCATCTTAAAAATAAACAGTTATCTTTTTTTTTTTATGGGAACAGTTATCTTATATCTATCGTGATTTTTAGTTTTTTTTTTTTTTTACAATCATATTCATAAAAATTAAACTCGTTATAACATTAATATAATTGATTTTTTTTTATCAATAATGAAAGGCAACAAACTTTATCTATGGCTCTTGCTCCATAATGATATAATTTTTAAATTTTTTATCATAATGAATATATTTTTAAAAAATTATAAAATGAACAAATCATATTTTGAAGTACAATTTCATTATAAAAAAATAAGCACGATTTTATTTTGCAAAAACTTATTACACTATATGTGTACAATTTTAGTTTTTATTTTTTTATTATTAAAAGTTGAAATCATATGTTAAAATACGTTTTTAACATGTTTTTTTAATTATTTTAGAAATTTTATATTTCATTAGAAAAAAGAAAAAGAAAACTGAAATCATATTTCAATATATGATTTTAATTTTTAGAGAAATTTTTTTAAAATAAATGAAAAGTAAACTCGTACTCCTTTTAAAAAAATCATATATCAAAGTACAATTTATCTATTTTTATAATTTTTTTGATATCCATTACAATATTTTTAAAAAAAATTTGCCCATTTATGTAATTAACCCCTTTATCTACCGAAAGAATGAGGTTCACACCAATTACTTACCTAAACAATTTTGTTGCATATGATATATTACTATTTTAGAGCAACACTCAGACAAGACCTTAGAAAAATCGAATTAAATTTGCACAGTAACATATTCCCTCACAACACAACAATGAGTCGCAAGAGAGACAGGTCAGCTTACTTTTCCCGCCACGACGCCGCCAAGCGCCGCCTCCCCTTGCCGGAGCCCGCGGAGGAGGAGACGCCTACGATGAGACCGGCGCCGCCGTCCGCGGTGGTCGTGATGGGCCTCCCCCAGGACTGCTCCGTCCTCGATCTCAAGTCCCGATTCGAGATCTACGGCGCCATCTCCCGCATCCGCATCGACCGCGACGCCGTCGGATACATCACCTACCGGACCAAGGACTCCGCCGACGCTGCCATCGCCGCCGGCCTCGACCCCACCTTCGGAATCACCGTTAACTCTAAAATGGTGCTTACTTTTTCCCCTTTCTCTCTCTCACATTTAGGGTTTCAGAACTCATGTTTTGATATTGAATGTTTAGAATTTTGACTAAAGTTTTGAACTAGATAGACGAATATTCAGCTTATTAGTTTGGAACTAGATAAAATTTGGAAGCTTTGAATTTGAAGCAACAATTATAAGGCCTGAAAATTGAACAAATTTGACATATTTTGTACCAATAGTTTAGAATTTTGGTAAAATTTTAACCTTTGTGTTTGGGTGAACGTATTTGAGTTAAAATTGATTAATTTGTAAGTAAAATTGATTTGTTAGTGGAGTTACGTTATTATCAAGACAAAAGCTATTTGAAACTGTTTTTATTCAAAATCAATTTTGAAGCAAAAATTAATTTCAGAGTTTCTCAACAGGGTAGGCTATGTTTGAATAAAAGTGGAAATAGTGTTTTCGAAAATTTCATTGTATATTCCCAAATTCTAAAACACATAATGTAAAAGGAAGAATTTGTTGCTTTAGGAGCTAAAGAATTTTTTAGGTCCTCCAACTGATATTCAAACATGCACATAATTGTTACATTTAATTCCTGTCTGGGTGAGGAGAAATGCGCGGGAATCAGGAGTGATGACACATGTTCAATCGGAATGATTATTGTTTTAATATATAGCAAGTAGATAGATTTGGTAGTGAATTGAGTTAGCTTTATACCTAAGGCAAATGCTATTTGAAACTATTTTAATTTAAAATCAATTTTGAACCAAAAAATGGAAAAAGAAGAATTCCTTGCTTTAGAAGCAAAGGAATATTTGAGGTCGTCCAACCGATATCCTAATATGGAGTGGTTACATGAATTCCTGCTGCTGGAGTGAGGAGAAATGCACGGGAAACAAGAGTGATGAGGAACTAACACGTGTTCATTTTCGGATCATTGTTTTAAATATATTGTAAATAGATTTATAAGGTAAGTTTGAAAGAGATTGTTGTGTTTAACAGGTTCAGGTGTTGTGGGCAACGGACCCTCTAGCCATGTGGAGGGAAGGAGTTGGTAATAGCAGGAACAAAGGTTCTATGTCAAAGCTTGTGCGTGCTGAGGTACCTTTGAGCAAGCATGGAAGAGGTAACAGACTTGCTTCACCCATAGGGAATACCAAACTTAGCGAGGCTAGCTCAGGTAGCTCAGTTTTAGAAGTGTCTTTCAAGGGCAGAGAAATTGTTGCTTATGATGATATCCTCTGACTATGAAAATCTGTATTGTTAGAGGGTAGTCTTATTCTGTATCAATGATTTGAATTTGGGCTTTAGATCTCTTTGTAGTTCTTTTTTCCCTTTTGTTAAGTATGTGCTCAATGAGATACTGGGAAGTAACTTATGGAGTTGGTTGTGATGTTTAATACCTACATCGTAGATGTAATGTAAATAGTTGGATTTACATTTTGTTGTCTCGTCAATTCTTTGGATTTGAAAGTGTAAGATGTTCTTCCATGATTGTTCACATCACAAAACCTTTTTTTATTTTTGAGTATACTCATAGGTTAGTTGTTAAGAGTGTGTATGTCGAGTGTTTTAGTTCCTCAGTTCTTTAAAACTCTGTTAGTCTCCGATTTTATAAAATGACTATAAAAAAGAAGAGTAAAGTGAGCGATTTCTCGTAAAAAAAAAATGAAAGATTTCTTTAAAGTTAGCAAATAATACAGGATTTATAAAATATCAAAATCTGAAATGCTCCATTTATATAATTTGAAGACTATTTTATAGGTTTTTTCTTCGATTAATTTGACTCATTGGTTTTGCTTATTGCAATTTTGCAGTCATTGGTTCATGACCAACTCAGACATTGATTACAAGTTTGAGGGCTTGTGCTTTAAACTAAGAATTAAATCTTTTATTATATACGTGTTTTAATATTTATGATTGAAATCAATTAAATTATACTATTTTTTTATTACAACTATAAAAGAAATGAACATGATCAATGACACTGAATGTGTATGAATTAAACTTTTTCCTGTTTAAACTCTACCAAAGTTTACAGTGGTGTTCAATGATTTGCCAACAATTTAGTTGAACGGTTTGGTTGTTGCCTCATTGTAAAACTTCAACACATTTTTCTTCATTTCTATATTTAATTTTTATATAAATTCACAAGGGGAATTTTTTGTTCAGAATGTGCCTACATTTTTCAAGTGTTTTTTTTATCTGTAGTAATCAAAGATAAATATCAAAAAAATAATTTATACCAATTCACACTTCTTCATCAGTTTAGAAAATACTTAGTTATTACAATTTAAAATTAATACATTTATTAAACCAACTAAGTTTACTTATTTAAATTTTAATTTGATTAAAATTTGAACGTAACAAGTCAAATATATAATAGGCTGTTTGACTAGTATGAAAATGCTATTTTAACTCGTTATTTTCCGTAAAAAGCTCATTTTTTGAATTTAGGATAAATTAGCTGGTAGGTTCCTGAAGTTTTAATTAGGTTTCCGAACCATCTTTTTAATTGGATCTTTACACTTGTATTTATAGAAAATTATGTAATTTTAACAAAATAATAATTTTATCATTTAAATTTAATTTATATTATATCCTATTATAATTTGATTTATTAGCTGATGTGTATCAAACATTAAATATAATTAAAACTTATCATTTTTTTTATCTTATCATATTTTTATTATGCTTTAATGTCTTATCATATTCTAACCATTAAACAAATTCCAAGAGTTTCCAAGATATTATTTTTTTTTTTGAATTTATTCAAATACACCTTGCAGCTAGAAAGCTGGTATTTTGTTTAAAAAAGAAAATTAAATTATTAAAAATATAAAACAATTTATACTATTATTAATTGTCATGTATATAACCCCTTTAAAATTTGTGATTGATGAAAAGTGTAAAAACTTAAATATTAAACTCTCAAAAAATTAATCGGTCACTATTAATATTAAAAACCACACCACTTATCATATTATTATTACTGGAAAAGGCAAAAACAACAAGAGTCTGTTTGGTGGGATAACAGTGAACATTGTCAACACTCGACAGACATAGAGTAACTCAAACTGAAAGGGGTGATGGAAGAACCAAAAAAAACAGAGAACGAAGATGACAAGGATGAATCAGAACAACGAGTGTGGAGTTGGGGTGCTGGAACCGAGGGTCAGTTAGGAACAAAAATTCTTCAGGATGAGCACTTTCCACAACTCCTTCATCAACCCTCTCTCTCCTCCATCTCTTCCCTTGCCTGTGGCGGCGCTCATGTCATTGCCTTGACCTCTGGTATCAACTCAATCTTTTCTTTTTTCTTTGTTTTGTTTTGTTTCAACTTTGCAATTTATGTTGATGTTAATATTATATTAAAATATTGTAGCTGGGAAGGTACTATCATGGGGTAGGGGCAATTCTGGCCAACTAGGCCATGGGTTGGTTGTGAGTAACTCTTTGTATCCCAAGGCTGTGACATCATTGGATGGCTACTTCATAACCCATGTCTCTGCTGGGTGGGGCCACTCTGGTTTTGTTTCAGGTTTGCACTCTTCTGTCTCTGTCTCCACTGTTTTTGTGAAGTATATGACTGTGCATATTTGGAAATTCGTTGTAAAATTTGCGAAAGTAGTTTTATTAACAGATCATGACCCTTACTCTTTTGCGTTCATTTTACTTTTATCCGTTAGATTTTTCTGTTGCAAGATTGCGTTTGAGACAAAAGTAATTCTAGTATCAACATTTCAATTCTAACTACAAACTAAAGATGCACTATATATTGTTGAGGTTTGTTCCAAGTTGGAAGTTATTAATTTTGTATTTTGATTAGTTCTTTGGTTGGTTTTCAGATAATGGGTGTGTGTTCACTTGTGGGGATGGCTCCTTTGGTCAACTGGGGCATGGGGATCATGCCTCACACTGTTCTCCTGTCAAAGTGTCATGCTTTGTTGATCAGCATGTTGAGCAGGTGGCATGTGGCATGCGCCATTCCCTTGTCTTGTTAAAAGGTATTGGATTGGTTCTGGTTGTTTCCTAGAATATGTATAATGTGTTTATCTCTCACTTTGTAGTACTTTCATTTTGCTCCTTTAATTGGCAAAGGTCGTTCATTGTGATGCAGATTG
The DNA here is from genome assembly GCF_000004515.6 of Glycine max. NCBI lineage: Eukaryota > Viridiplantae > Streptophyta > Magnoliopsida > Fabales > Fabaceae > Glycine > Glycine max. Next base: position 4,483,974 of record NC_016088.4, on the reverse strand, counting down.
TACAGGAAATCAAGTTTATGGATTTGGCTCTGGGAAGCGTGGTCAACTGGGTGTCAGCAACGATAGGGTCAAATCTGTTAATGTTCCTAAAGTTGTTAGTGGGTTTGAAGGTGTTGAAATCGCTGGAATTGCTGCTAATGGTGACCATAGTGCTGCAGTATCTGGTAAATCCACCGCTTTCCCCTTACATGATATGTGTGGTTTCTGTTTTTCAGTAAAAATAGTTAGCCTGAAAGTGGCATTATATTCTTCTCTAACTTGTTTCTGTTTTTCAGTAAAAATAGTTAGCCTGAAAATGGCATTATATTCTTCTCTAACTTGTTCTGTTATCTTCAGTTGATGGGCATGTTTACACCTGGGGAAGAGGCTTCAAGGGCTTTGAAGATGCTCGTGTTCCTCAGTGCTTAAACTCTTCATTGAATTTTACCAAAGTTGCTCTGGGGTGGAACCATGCTTTAGCTATGAGTGGTATTTATTGGCACTACACACCCAACAGATTTTTTTTTTTTATTTCCTCACTTATTGTCACTTCCCTATTTAATACGTATTTTGTTTTTAATTTTTTGCATAGGTGAGGGGGAGGTTTGTATGCTAGGTGGAAATCACCTTGGAGTGCTTAGTGATCTTCAGAACATAAGCCCAGCTAAGCATTTACCTCGTAATGCATTTGAATAACTTTAAATCATAAAGACATCATAATTTATGTACTTTCTTGTTGCATACGTGTCTGATCCTTGAGAATGTCACTTATTGTCATCGAGTTCCATATTACTAGATTTAAACTATCCATTCGTTGCCACCATCATACATAACCTTGGTCACTAGTTAAATGCAAATAAAGTCTTGTAAACTGAGTGTATATTTTGGAAAGTTCTCAATGGATTCGGGAGACCAAAAGAGGCATCCAATATGTAGAACTATTATAGATTGCGCACCTTTGTGAAAAATTAGTATTACGACCACTGCATAAATTCATAAGTATAATGTGGGTTGAGAAAAATGCGATTTTTTGTATCATGGAAAATGTTTAAATAGCATTACTCATTCATGTTATGCATTGTTATTATCTAGTAGATTTAAGAGAAGTCAATTTGGAGAAAGTCCCTGGTCTTGATGGGACGAAAATTACTGATATTGCTACTGGAGCTGAGCATTCTGTCATTGTCACAGGCAAGATGTAGTCTTTTTGTTCTTAAGCTCAAGCAAGTTTAGAATCACATAAAAGTGCTAACTTATTTCCTTCTTATTTTCAGAGCATGGAGAAATAAAGACATGGGGTTGGGGTGAGCATGGTCAACTTGGTTTAGGGGATACTCGCGACCGAATCAGTCCTGTTACAGTAAGTCTTGGTTATGATCTGAATGAAGCTGCATCAGTTATTGTTTTCTGTGGAAGTGGGTTCACGTTTGCTGTAACCATGCCCTAGATTGTTCTCAAACTTGATTGAACGCTGATTTGATATGCATGTCAAAAGAAGTTGCCATCAGCTTGGTTCTGGTTCTGAACTTCCTCCAGTGGCAATATATAGCTGGTACATGCCAAGAAAGTCTTCTGCTTCTCAAATATTATTTTGGAGGCTGCATTGTTCAGGAAAGCCATAGGCTCCATTGGCCCCTCACAAATTTGAGAACTATGAAGGGAAGTAAATATGGATGATCCTCTTAACCAAACAAAAAATAGATAGCTATTCATCTCTTTCCTGTTTATGGACTTATGCTAGAACATGGCAATGACATTCTGAGTATAAGTGGGTGACTGTTCGCCATATGATTTTCCTTGTTACTGGAAGACTCAAAATTTTAGTCCATTTAATTCTGTTATTCTCCCAACAGAAAGTGAAAGGAATTATTTCGGTTTCTTATTATATTCGAATTGACTGGGACTTTGGAAATTGGAATGCCAAATATGGTTTCTTCCACCCTCGCTACTTATCAATTGAAGAAGCATAAATAAGGAAAAGACAAATATCAAGCTGGATGTCAAAAGCATTAATTTCTAGAACTCTAAAAATATGCTAAACCGAATCATTTCTCACCTTTTACAGTTGATCAGAAAGTGTGCCAAGAACAATATTGAAAACAGAGAATACGTGGTTATGCAACCTTATTACCAACATTTACTCGTATCATTCGATATGGTGAGGCACCACTTACACAATTACATGATCGTGCTAAAAATGATTGAATGGGATTAGTTCGCCATCAATCAAGATATCTACATCTAGAAGTGGTACAAGGACTAAGTAAAAGAATCAATGAACTACTCGCTGAATATTTTGTACACTGGTGAAAAAATGGAAAAAATGGGTGACTAACCTAGAGCATGTCATCCTCTTCTTCTACAGATGTTATCTCAGGCTTACTCTCTGTTACATCAATCATGAACGATGAGAAGATTATTCTCATAGCCATTGCTGGTAACAACAGGGCGCAATGGATCAATTTTCCATTCTCCATCTACAATGAACTTCATCTGCAATGGAAAAACAAATAATTAAACTGCCTGCTACGTGTATCTTATTGGGCACAATGTCAAAAGGTTTAAGAAATCATTAGTTGATAAAATACAACTAACCTCATATCTTCCAGGATACAGCTGCAAGTTCAAAAGAAATACACCGAGACTTAACCTCTCCATCTTTCTCTGCAATATAATTACTATTAGTTAATATTTATGTATTTACGTTGAATGTGCTCAATAGAAGCAATCTGAAAAGCATTAGAAGTAATCTGAATACATTATGGTTGAGTTTGGAAAAGCATTTTAAAAATGCACTTTCATGATGTAATCTTTTAATACTTTTTTTTTATCAGAATCTACTCTTTTTAGCTTAAAAGAAAAGCACTAAAACTGCTTTTTTTGTTTGTTATATTCGTTAAACATGTTTTATGATTAAAAAAATCTCTTTTTCTTCTAAAAAAAGTACAAACATACAGGTTCTAATATCTATTATAACAATAAAAAGTTATCAGAAAGATATTATACCTTGGTGGACCAACCATCAAATGATCCAGTTAAAAGAACTTCTGAAGCCTTATTAGGCCAAACTACACAAGTAGTCTTCAGAATTTGCAAAGCTTTTTGAGCATTATTAATCTTCTTCTGATTTTCTTCAACTACCTTATGTGCATCCCTGGGAGAAAAGGATGTAAAATGGTCAAGATTTAGGTAATCTATCGATCTATCAATATATATATGACACATTAATTGAATGGTGCCTGGGGGATACATTATTGCCAACACCATCTTTCCTTCTAACACTGACAACTTAGCCCGTATAGAACGCAATCTGCCCTGAGCATTCATGATCTCATTTTCCTGGAATTCCCAAGCATCAGAAAGCTTTGCTAGACCATCAGAAGAGCTCTTCTGGACCTGTTGAAGAATATACAGGAAGCAAATCAGTACTAGTTTAGGATCCCGAGGAGAGGCCTTCATATTAACGTTGACAGTGAATGAAAAACTATTATATTGAAAGAGAACCATTCTTCTAGTTTCTTCGCAGTGTAGAAAACTAAGTGTGTGGTAGCTAGTAGCTACTCCTACACCAATTAAATCACACAACAACTCCTTGCTAGCACAGAGCCTGTGAAACTCCTTGCTGGCACCAGTCAATGCACACAGCCACACACAGCATATCTATAAGTCCATACTAAGACATGAGAAATAAAGAGATGCCCAAACAAATGAAAGGTTTTGGATAAAAGAGAAGTAACAACTAAGTTTCTTTAGTGAACAATATTGGATAGACTTTTAATGCAGAGTTTTAGTAACATTCAAATTTCTTGGTGTATATAATTCAATATGTGGTATTATAAAGATGAAATGGATAAACATATTGTGTTTGTATCCTTAGTTGACTCCCTTGGCTTGTTTGATTCTCCCAGCCCAAAACAAGTTGCACACAAAAATTCCCATCTGCCCTCCAAAATAAGTGGCAACCAATTCTCTTATTTATCCTCATACAAATTAGCCAAGTCCAAACTTATTGCAAAGAATAAAAAATGCTATGAATGAGTAAGCAGACTTCACTAGGGCTTAAAAAAAAGAGAAAACTGCAGCAAAGATCAATTATTGAATATACTTCACTGTTTTTCATTTCCAATAATTTGTAAATGAAATCCCCCCACCCCCTTCTCTTTCTTTTGGAAGAGTAAAGATCATAGGATCATGGTGCAACTCTCAGGCAGCATACAGGTAAATTTTGTGTTGTTTTTTTCTTTTTGTTGGGAAAATTCACAGACAAGTCTAATCATCATTAGCTTATTAAATTATTGCACTCACCATCTGCATTGTAATTTTATCCGAGCTAGACCTCAACAAGTGAAGTATAGAAGATAGCTCCGATTCCAGATTCTGGATACGGGATTTAATGTCATTGTGATTTGTATTTCCATCAAGAGAATATAAACCCGTTTCTCTGTTTATATGTTCAGAAGAAAACTCCCTTCTGTTGAGGATATCTGGTTGTCCTGAAGCATCACTCATGCCTCCTTTCTCAGTTTCACTGGGAACAATTTCAGCATCTGTTATGTCATAATTATGAAGATATCAGTTGATCCAGACTACAATAATAAGACACAACCTGAAAATGTAAACTAGATTACCTTCAAAATCTGTATCCCGAAAACCAGTTCTCTGAACAATCCAACTCCTCCACGTCTCTGGCTTAAGCGAGTTTCTTAAATTTTCAGTACCTAATTGAGATCCGTATGGATCATGTTTGATCTGAGAACCACTAAGATGACTGCTTGTAGAGCTTGATGAGGATGCTATGCTACCATTTTCTAGGCCAGTAGCTACCTTTACAACACAGGAGATACCAAAAGAAAAATTTTAAAACTTCAACAGAGTAGTGAGGGGCATCAAAACTCAAAAGTAATATTTCCAAAATTGATTCTCTCTCAGCTTCAGGGTGTAACAGCTCATTGCCATGTGCATTGAATAGTAAAACTATAGCTTAAATAGCTTTAACTGATAGGTAGAAATATATAATAGAAGTAACATCGGAAATGTGAATGTTATAAGTTTTCAATATTCAAATGATCCAGAACTTCAACATAGGTGATATATTTCTTTTCATTTTTTTATACTTTTGGCATATGATGTACTTAGTAATGGAAACTAAAGAACAACTCAGAGCATTTGAAGGGGATAATATTTACTTACTGCATCCGTTGTAGTTCTATGATCCCATTCATCTTTATCTTCATTATTTTCAAAAGAAATATTATCCAAGTCAAGTCCAAAAGATCTATTTCTTTGTTTCTCCAACCGACTCAATATACCCTCAATGCCAGATTCACCAGCTTCAATGTCCCTGTATAACAGAAACTAACACTCAGTATACTGTTTATCACTTGAAGTTACATCTAATTCATCTATATGACAACAGGAAAAATACAACGGAATGAAAAAAATTGAGGGTACTTATAAGTACTTATAAATTAGCTCTTCATTGCTAGATTAAGCAACAACAAACAAGCCATTTCCCACTAGGTGGGGCAGCCAAATTGATTAAACGACACCATCAGGTTCTATCATAACTCATATCTACAGAGAAACTACAGGCCTCTAAATCTCACATAATGAACTTTATTTGGTTTCCCTCTACCTGTAGCAATTGGGCTACCCTTTATCTGATTTGCTTTGCTCACTAGCCACTCGGGCTTCCACATGCTTAAACTACCTAAGGAAAGATTCTACCATCTTTCTTGTAATAGGTTCTAGTGACACCACACCTTTCTCTCAAATCCTATCTTATCTAGTATGCCAACTCATCTAATGCAACATTCTTATGTCTACTATATTTAGTTTATTTTCTCGTTAGTTTTGTATCACCTAACATTCAATTCAATCGAACATAGAAAGTCTTGTAATTATACAGTGAAGTCTCCCCTATATCTTTCTGTCACAATTCACAAATAACACTCAAGTCACTCCTACATGTCACCTACCCTGCAAGAATCTTGCAGCAAGAGTAAACCTACACACAACATGGGCCCTCAAACCTTCCCCGCACACTTCAAGCCACCAAAAAGAGAAATTCCAAACATGCACAAACACGGAAAAGCGGGAAACGGAGCATTGAAAAGCAAAAGTCAAGAAGAGGTGCGTCATCATAACAAGATTCTCACACTGAATTATCTGATTGAGAAGAAGAAGAAGAAACCCCAGAAGCCTGAGCCCCATTACCCTCAATTCCATTTCCACCGCTACTATTATCTTCAAGACCCCGAATTTCACCGGACCCGCCATTCAAATCCCACCCATACGCAAGCCACCCTCCTTCATTGACAATAGCGTTGACCAAATCCACCCTCCCTGCAGCAACCAACTCTTCTTTGGTCGGAAACACTTCGGGCTTACCGGTACTCTGCATGAACTCCAAAATCTCCGACTCAAGAGATGAAAACTCTCCGTTCCAACCCTTGCACCGCCGCAAGAACCCAGTGCAGGACAACCACAAACCCTTGTAGCGGTTCACCTTCAGAAGAGAAGAATGGAGAGCCGAACCGGGTTCAACCGCGAGCCGGCGCACCCCCCCGGTCGAGGCGGGGAAGTGGAGAGGGGGGACGAGGGAAGGGGTCAAATGGGGCGAGAGCAGCGAAAGGGAGGAGGGTGCGGTGAGGAAGTGCATGGTTGGGGCATTTCGTCGAACAGTTACTCGGCGAGAGAGAAACAGAGAAGGAGTGGTGCTGGCGAGCAAGAAAGAATGGAAGAAAACAAAGAAGGGGGAAAAGGGTGAGAGCGCGAAGGAAGCAACGAACAATGCTTCAAGGGAGTTACTACTTTTTGTTATTATGATCACAATTATGTTATCCACACTTTGTAATTACGCACACTGCTAATTGCTCGCAGAGATAGCGTGTTCGTGGCGTTTGTTTTATTTTCAGCATGGACCCTTCACCCTACGCCAAGAAAGCGAGGGCTAGTATCAACGCACTCACGTTTGATGCGCCAGACGAAAATAATGTATGATTTTTAGTTTTCTTTTTTAGAAGAAGAATGTTAACGTTCTATTTCTAAATCTTTTTATAATTAGTTAAAATTTATTTAATACTGATTTTTTACCCGTGTTATGCACGGGATGTGTTTTCATCATTATTATATATATATGATTCAATAAAATATAAATAGTTTTTATTTTTCATATATATATATATAATTAATAAAATTGTAATTTTTTAAATAATTTATACTTGTAGTAATTATTTTATCTTAAAATTGCAATAAATCATGCTTCAAGCTTATGCTTTTATAAAATTTCTAAATTTTTCATTGCAATAAAAATGATTTTTAAATGCCAAAACAATTTAAATACTTAATGAAAAATCTTATTTCCCAAATTGGTAAGAGAATGAAAATTTTTACAATAAATCATGCATCAAGTCTATGTTTGTATAAATTTTTCGGTTTCATCGTATAAGGAAATATTGATGTGATGTCAGATAAAATAACATATTCAATAAATTGGTTAAGTCTTCTGTTAATAATTAAGCGAAAAAACTTATATTTATATTAAATGGGCAAAAAAATAGATTAAAAAATGATTTCACCCTAAAAATGTAACTGTTAATGTGTTTTAGGTTAGTTGTTCCTTCTCATCAGTTTAGCGTAAATTTCTCTACTTAATTTAATAAAAAAAGTTCATCCCAACAGTTTGATTTAAAAATTCAATTTTTCATTAGGTTAAATTGTAATAGTAATAAAAAAAAATTTAAATGCAAAAATAATTTGTAAAACCTTCTTGCCAAAATTTGTATGATAATGTCCACACTAGATAAAACAACATATTCAATAAGTTAATTAAGTCATAGTAAGCAAGAATTTTTTTATTTATATTAAGAGTATAACAACAATAAATAAAAATATTAATTTAACTCTAATAATTTAAATTTTAATGCAATTTTAGGTAAATTATTCCTTCTCGTGAGTTAAGTATAACTTCTCTTTGATTTAATAAAAAATGTTAACTCCAAGAGTTATATATATATATATATATATATATATATATATATATATATATATATATATATATATATATATATATATATATTAATAAATTTACATACAAATATCACGTAAAAGAAAACTTAAATTAGTAGAGGGAAAGAAAGTTATTCAATAAATATCATAATTGAAAAGATAATCAATAAGGAATAAGTAACAAATAATGTTTTATAACAACTAATTTGTGTTAACAAATTCAATAAATTAGTTAAATCATTATGATAAATATTAAAATCTTTATATTAATGACGTGAAAACAAAACAATTGGCATTAATTGATTGAAAAATAATTAATCAGACCAAAATTAATGAGTAAAAAAATATTTTTTATTAGAAATTAATGACAATTCTTTAAAAATGTCTATAGACAATTAAATGAAATTAAAAACATTATTTCAAATTAAACAATTTGAACTTTTACATTTTCTTTTTAATGAATAGACAATTAATGTATTTTTATATATGCCTTAATTATTATTATAAATAGAGAATCAATAATTTATGTAATTCATCCCGTCAATTTTAAATCCGTTGCCATACAATAACATGTGTAAGATCACTCTCTGATCAACAAAATTACATAAAATTTTAATTAAAAATTAATGAGTAGAAAAATATTCTTTATTAAGAAATACCAATCAGTGACAATTTTTTAAAAATGTCTATAGGCAATGTATCTAGATTAGTCTATGCAAAAGAAATTTAAATTTTGAAAAGATTTTTATCCAATAAAAATTGAAATTTCTTTTGCATAATTAATATATATTTAATTATACATAGCAAAGATCAAATTAAATCAACTTAATCAATATATTCATTTTTATTTATTATTTTCTTACCTAAATAAATTATTCAATATTTTTTCACCTTATCAAATTTTAAAATTTTTATACATTAGTATATATATATATGCGCGCGTCAATATATTAAAATAAAAAGTTATATATATAAATGAAAGTACAAGGGATGAATTTTTTTAAGCAATACATACAAAAATGTATACTATATTACAAGGATAAACTTTTTAACTAAATTTATTTGTAAGTTAAAGATTCTCTTACATAATTAATATATAATGCATGCAAAAAAAACAAATTAAATCAATATAATCAATTAGTCACTATGATTTGTGTTCATGTAACATTATTGATTTATTTATTATCTTATGAATTAATTGTTCATATTTTTTTCTACTAGAAAATTTTTAATTTTCTTACATTGATAGGCATATACCAATATATTAAAAATAGCAATCAAACAAATTGGGGGAGGGATCTTTAAAACTCAATTCAAGGTTCATTGCTTCATGGAGATATTTATCCAAACCCTCCAAATTCAAAGAGCTGGCATAAATTGGTGGTGGATGTGCACATGTTTGTGTGGGTGTGTCTTTGGTGGCAATATATAACTCCAAGCATGTGAGCTTGAAGATTTTGACGAAGATAGAAAACATAGTCATACGTTCTCATCATCTTGCAACATGCATGCCCTGTACTGGCCACAATCACCAACAAATGATACAAGTAATCAAGTAATCGAAAATGTATATACTTGACCACTTTACCATTTGGTAGACTAATATTATTTCCAATAACTTGCTTCAAGGCATCAAATGACATTTTGTTGTCAACTTGAATGATCTTTGGTAAACTGCTTACAAACGTTGAACCATGTTTAGTTGTTATGATTGCACCATCATAATACACAATTGCGTTGATTGATGATGAAGTCATGGTTTAGGATTAGGGTTATAGAAAGGTTTTTGATTGAGGTGATAGATCAGATTGTCTCAGTGTAGACCATATTTATAATGTTTAATGATTTGTCATATACACTGCAAAAAGAACGGCCAAGATGCCACTGACAAAATGAACGGCCTAAATATCACCGATTGGAGCAATACGTGTTGAATGACCAAGATCCCACCAACAAAATAAACAACCTATATATCATCAATTGGAGCAACACACATTGAATGTCCAAGATCTTGTCAACAAAATCAACGGCCTAGATATCACTGATTGGAGCAACACACGTTGAACAACCAATATCCCACCGACAAAATCAACGACCAAGATCTTCTTGACGTTAGTACCAAAGCCTAAACCATGGCATCTACAATTGCTCCTCTTCTTTCGAAACAACACCTTCATAGATTTAGAGAAATATGTAATACATTTTGTTTAATTGAATGTTAACTATGTTATGATTCACAAGTAACGATGTTGTTATTATTTTGATTTCTGCAGGTAACAATTGATGTAATCCAGTCATATACTCAGACTATGCTTTCTCCAAGTCCTAGATAATTGAACCTTTGTTGGTTCAAGTTGGCTTTTAAAATGTTGAAAAACTTGAACAAGTTAAAATCGATGACACTTTAGTGACTGCTTTGATTGAAAGGTGAAGACCTGAGTCACACACATTTCATCTTCTTATTGATGAATGCACAATCACTTTGGAAGATATTATTCTTCAGCTGGGTTTACGTGTTGATGGAAGACCAGTTATTAGCCTAACATATTATGACTAGAAACAAATGTGTGAAGAATATATAGGTGTTGTTCCTCCAGAGAATGCACTGGTGGGATTAACACTTAAACTAAAATGGTTAAAAGAACACATGCTGACTCTCCCAACAGAACCCACACCACAACAACTAGTAGCCCATTGTAGAGCATACATTGTAGGGCATATTGGTGGGGTGTTGATGCTAGACAAGTCAGAGAACAAAGTTCACCTGAAGTATCTACCCCTGTTAGCAAATCTTAATCGGGTTGGCTAGTACAGTTGGGGTTTGGCAAGTTTAGCACATTAGTACAGAGAAATGTGTAGGATTATTTATCCCACATAAAAAAAACAGGAGGATGTACAATGTTGTTACAGTCTTGGGCATGGTATAACATGTCATTCATTCAACCAAGGGTTGAGTGCCAACTGTCATATTCGCTTGCAATCAGGTAAACGAAAAATTCTCACTCAAACAAAGTCTAGTTTTGGTAATATATTTGACACTAACATATTTTATTTCACTAGATGGAGCGATAGAGGCCTTTGGTTTTCTAGAATCCCACGTGGTGATGTGATAGGCTACAGGTTAAGATTTGACAACATGAGCAACGAGGAGGTAGAACCATTTGTTTTTTGTTTTATTTATTCAAACATCAATTACATTGTTTATAAAATAACTAACGCAAATTATTTTTTCAGTTCCATTGGATGCCTTATAAAGGTTTTGAGACATTTATACCAGAAAATGCATACAAGAATTCCAAAATATGGAGTGCTTGTGTAGCTTTAATTTGTTTTCCAGTGGTAGTATGACATAAAACTGATTAAGTCATGCTCCAATTTGGACTTTGTCAAGACATAACAAATCCACTGCATAATCTTGACAAAGTCCATCATACTGACATGAGAGGACATAATAAAACAAATTGGACAGAAGAACATTAACGATGGATTGCAATTTTGAAGGAAAGATGCAAATATGTGTTAATTGACCAACCAATTCTAGGAAAGATTGAACATATGAGTCACTACATGAATTGGTACCGAGCAAATTCAAAAATTTGCTTAACATGGTTTGCAACTTATCCAAACGTTGCTGCCACATCTCGTTCAGCTCCACAACAAAGTCCATCAGTCGTTGCCAACATACATGATGAAGGCCTACAACCACATGCTTAATCATATGAATTCATACCACAATCTCATCATCATCATCAAGAAGATTATGGGTACGATATGTAGTTCTTCAGTGCTAGCGGAGAACAATTTATGAGCAATCTCATGAGTACAAATCTTCAAACACCAGAGTACATGCAAAGTATGTCCATACCTTCGTTTGCATCCTTTCACCAAAGTATTGTCAGCAGTTCTTCCACTAATGACTTCATCTAGGAAGAACAACCTATTGTTCCTGATGAACAATTTGAACCACAAGAACATGGACGAGTACATCAATAGCCGACAAGAAACAAGCAACCTCCCAACTGTGAAATTGGTGGACACACACGAAATTAATTGTTTGCCCTTGTTAATTATGACCTATTATGTTGATTGTTAGTTTACCCTTATTGATTGAATGAACACTGAACAATGCATTAATTGACTGAGCATCGCATTTTTCTGATACAAATTGACTAAATCTTCATTTCTTCAAAACGATTTGACCCCACGTTACTTTTTCCCATACAATTTGAACTCACATTACTTGTTTCAAGACGATGTAATTGCATAATGCTTTCTACGAGAAGATTTGACTAAACACTGATTTTTTTTAATAGCACAAACCAAACGTTATTAATTAACACTCAATCTAAATTGTTTATATTGTCGGTGCGATTTCAATCGTTGGTATAAGTCACGTGAAAATAATAGATCACCTAATATATATAGCAATAGAATCCTACAAAGTTTCGTCCTTTGTGCCAGAAAGGTAGTGGCCAAGATAACACCGATGACAATCAACAACCTATAACTAAGCTATCTCTTCCATTCAAAGCTCGACTCATTTATTTGTATAAATATGGGTAATGTACAAATGTAAACTTCAATATCTCATCATCTTCAAATCATTTATTTTTTTGCACCAATTCCCATTCATCATGGACAATAATCCATAGGAGTTTTTTCAATATTGATGACTCAAACCACCCATTCTTTTTTCACCTTTCTAAACCCAATCTATCATCCTCCAGTTTGATAACACTTATTCCTGGTCTCACAGGAGTCGTACAAGTTGTCATGATGAATCGACAATTTAGGAGTCACTCTCAACTCAAGAATTCATAATGTGTGTCCACTAAGTAATCCAACGTGAATTTAACAAAAATCCATGATTATATGTGGTGGGAATTGGGTGAGCCAGACAATACTATGTTATTGCGGGGTGGGTTTTGATTCTTTTTATGTTTGGTAGTGACGTTCCTGGTTGGGTTAGGTAATATTCATTCCGTGGTATGGGTTTAATTACTGCTTCACCTTAAGTCTTGGCCTACCTAACGATTGGTAATTGTATTCATTTGGTACCACTGGTATTCATACAATATAAGTATATTTTACTGATTAAAAAAAAGGTCTTTGAATTTTTCTTCTTTTAATTGGATCCCTTGATTTTAACCATAATTAAGTCAATTATAAGATATTTTTGTAGAGTTGTACCCTGTGCAGGTTAATTCCAACCAAATTTTTTTTCGTGAATCTCTTATAATTATTTGACTTTGCAGAAAAATTTCACAACTGGTTCAGTTTTGCTTACAATACATTTCAGAAATACAAATTCACTGTTGCATCTCTAATTAGAAATTTGGGATTAATTTTCATAGCAACAATTAGACAAAAGGATCCAATTGGAAAAAAATAAAGTTCAAGAATTCAATTAAAAGATGGAAAAAAAGTTCAGAAACTTAATTGCTTTTTTTAGAAATATGAAGACCTGCGAATAAATTTAAACAAAAAAATATATAATTGAACGAGAAAGCTTATTTTCAAGAATACATTTATGATGATATGTGAATTCAAATATTAAGGGAATTTTTACCTTTTATCTTCAAACATTATTTTCTCTTAGCATATTAATTAGTGGTCAACCTTCCCCATTTGTTTTGCTTTATTCAAACGAATTTAATAGCCTCCAGAGAAGCATGACCTGCATGTATCCGTAACTCATCAAAGGAGATTAGGCATGTACTTCTTCCGTTTCATGTCAAGTACTGTTGTCATAGATTTTTTCACATATCAAAAAAGTTAATAAATAAATAAATAATAATAATTTTATAAAATTAACCTTATTTTATATTAAAAGTTAAAATTTTAAAACTTATTTTTTATTACACTACAGTTATTATAAGACAGAAAGTATATAGCATGCAAACTTGTATTTTCAGGTTCAAGTTTATAAATGCAAGAAATTAACATCCTTTATCTTTTAATTTATTCCTGATTTTAACACATGCCTTTCCCTAATAGTACTCTTTCGAGTCCACAACGTAACTGTTGCTGGGCCACATTTTTGGTTTAATTATAAAAAATAATCTTTCTTTTTATTATTATTTAAACGTCTCCTACAAAGCTGAGAAAAAAAATGATTATTTAACAAAAATAAGTCTATTTCTAGGAAATATTAATTAGTCTTCTTTCGTTCCTAGATCATTTCAACTCATTCATACCCCTTAAGAAAAAACAGTTAATTTAATTAGTCACATTAAATTCCTGTGATTTCATTTTGTCAGCTTACAAATTCACAAAATTAGCTAAGGTTACAATTTAGAATGAATCACCCATTTAGACTTTGAAATTATACTAATTGGTCAAATTTAGTTCTTAAAATTAACAAAATGACAAATGATTCATGAATTTGTAAATTATCAATCAAATTAATTCTGAAATAAAATAAAATAAAGTGAAAAAATGTTTCTTCAAATTTTAAGTAATCAATAAATTTAGTCCCGTCATTATTAGTTAGCTGGTATCATCTAACACCGTTAAAATGGCTGAACTAGTACGTTAAATACCTAAGTGACATCCAACTTGACACACATGCGCAATTGCCATGTTACAGGAATGAAATGATTCAAGCAATCAAATAATATTTTTATGTCTTTGTTTTTGGACGAGCATGAGTTAATCATTTGCTTAGTTGGTGATTAATTAGGGAATGTTGATACTAACATTGACAGCCAGGGTGCCACAATTTCATCCTCCAAGATGCACATCTGACCCTTCTGGCCAGCAAGTGTGTCTTCCCCCAACAACTACTCAATTTGCCATCTTAATACTAGGGTTGTGTTGGATGGCTATAGGCACAGGTGGAATCAAACCATGCACTATTCTCTTTGCCATTGACCAATTTGACACAACTTCCCCTGAAGGAAAGAAAGGTGTAAGCAGCTTCTTTAGTTGGTACTGCGCTACACAAACGTTGTTCCAATTGACCAGTTTGACAATAATAGTTTACATCCAAAACAAAAACTGGGTATTGGGGTTTGGCACACTAGGTGTGCTCATGGTATGTGCAGTTATCCTTTTTTTTCCTGGAACAAAAGTTTATGCTTACATTCCACCAGAGGGAACCATATTTTCTGGTATTGCACCAGTGTTTGTTGCAGCTTGTAAGAAACATCGCCTCCAGAATCCATCAAATGAAGAGAATGCTTACTATGATCCCCTGTTGGAAGATGATGAAACGGTACTGAAGATGCCTTTAACCAAACAACTTAGGTAATGTACTGAAAGAATTCTTCTCCTTGTTTTCCATAAAATGTGGTAAATGAGTAGTGTAAAAGATTTTTGGGAGAAAGAAATGTAAGCAATACCATCTTTATCATACTGTTTTGAATATACTGTTAGTTATTAGTTAAAATTTATTAAAAATTATAAAATTTTGTGAGTAATTTTGCGGATGAGTTTGAAATTTATAATAAATTTTAACTAATAAGTGTTTAAAAAAAGTGTGATAATGAGAAATAACTAAATAACCCAAATGTACATGTGCTTATAGTTTGGACCAATTCCTACGTGACGTGCTCAACTATGTATAATATAAAGATTAATGAGAATAATGATGATTATTCTTGACCACTTAATAATTCATCGTGAAAAACAACGTGTTTCTGCCGCTCTTTCATTGGGAAGAATATCATCATTAGTCTAATTGAGGACAAACTTCTTGTTAACTGTGTAGTCAAGATTTTGATTTTTGCATAGTTGTTTGAACAAAGCCGCTCTGATACAAGACAATGAACTTGATGCACAAGGTCGAGTCACAAATTCATGGAGGATTTGCAGCATTCAGCAAGTTGAAGAAGTCAAATGCTTGATTAAAATTATGCCAATTTGGGCTTCTGGGATCCTCTGTTTCATACCAATCGCACAACAAAACATCTTTCCTGTATCCCAGGCCACGAAATTGAACCGCCACTTAGGACCCCACTTTGAAATTCCTTCTGCATCATGCAGTGTAGTGTCCTTGATCACCATTGGTATATGGCTCCCATTCTATGAACTCTTTGTGCAACCAGCTCTAGCAAAAATCACCAAACAAAAAGAAGGACTTACAAGCCTTCAAAAGATCATACTTGGTAACATGTTCTCAAATCTCGCAATGGTAACTGCTGGGTTGGTGGAAGGACATAGAAGGGGTGTGGCTATCTCACTTGGTGCACCAATGTTTGCCACATGGCTAGCCCCACAATTCATATTGTTAGGATTTTGTGAAGTATTTACCATTGTTGGACACATTGAATTCTACAACAGTGAATCGCTGGAGAGAATGAGAAGCATAGGTAGCATAGGTAGATGTACATTCCTTGCTAATTATCGGACAATTACTAATTTACAAACCTTGCGAGGGACTAATAGTTTTGATTTCTCATCTCACGAAAAACCCTTTTTCCTCCTCTTAATCCTACCTCCCTCTAGTAGGGGTATTTTAGTGATAGGTTCTATAGGATTGGGACGATCCTATTTGGTCAAATATCGTTGCAATATCTTTTGGTGGCATTCTCAAACTACAATGGCACCTCGGTGGTGACCATTGTGTAGAAAGTGACTCAAAAGGGTAGGGAAAACAGATTGGATGAACAATGACATCAACAAAGGAAGATTGGATTACTATTACGTCCTCATAGCGGGATTAGGTGCACTCAATCTCGTCTACCTTATGTTCTGTGCCAAACACTACCGTTACAAGGTCAGTGTCAAAGCTAAAGTGGAGGACACACCATGAGCCTTGAGGTTATGGTAAAAGTAAAATAATTAGATCATAAAAATTTCAACTTGTTGTGAATTAAAAAGAATGTGTCATGACCACTGTTTAAATGATATACTATCACTGCATTTAATCTGAAAAAACTTGTTTATAATGCTCAAGTCAAGTGTCATTCTGATACGATGCATATGGGTAATCTGTGCTCATCAATAGATATGGTTAAAGAGCCAGTGTTAAAGCTGAGGAATATACACTTGCATATGATGCATTAATAAATAATAATGTCTCAGCTTAATCATGTACTCCATATCAGGTCATGCAGGTTACCGGTTCTTGAAAGCAAAAATTGAAGCAATATAAAGGATACATTGACATTTTTTTTTAAAAAAAAATTATCATACTTTTCTCAAACATGCTTGCCCAATGTGAACAATTTTTGTTTTTTGGTTAGAGCTGCTTGTGTTTGGTTTAACATATGGGATCCAAATCTGTAACTATAACCAAATTCACGTTAAAAAAAATGAAGTGTGTTTGGTTTAGTATCAGCTATACACATATGCATCCCACTATATTTTTATGTCATAATATATAATGCACGTTGGAGCTATGTGAATGAGAATTTAAATACAAACACAAGCTAGATTCTAGTGGAGATCCATATTGCTATATTCTAGTCCGGAGATAGAATAGGTGAGATTAAGTGGTTTTAAACATCACTGAATATACACTAAATATAAATAATAAAATATAACATTTTTTTTATCTTCCATTTACTTTTTAAAAGTAGACGTGTTGAAATATAAATTTGATTTTGGGTCTTACTTAAGTTTTAGAAGATTCTAGAAGACATGTTAAGCTAAATTTTTAAAAGAATGTTCTAGAGAAATCTATTATAAAAACTAATTTTAGAGTAGCTTATAGAATATTTTAGAATGTGTGAGTAACTTTGTATATATGAGAAAAGTTTTAGAGAATCATTTGTAGTCATAAGATTGAGTGTGTGTTGACAAAATCCTAACCATTGATTTAGGAGGAGCCACTAGTATAAATAGGAGTGATGTATTAGAGTTTGGATCAAGTCACAAATCAAGAAGTGATCATTTGTACAAGTAACCTCTTCCTCCAAAACTTTCTATAATCTCTCTCCTTCTCAAATATTTCCTACACTACTAAAATTTCATTCCAACAAATTGGCTTCAGAGTTAGGAGGTCCTTTCTAAGGAGATAGCGAGTACGGGCTTGGTTTCATTCCAAGTTCCAATTCACAACAAGAGCAACTATGACAATGTGCAAGATGTTAGGGAGATAGTAGAGAAAGGTTACACCGAGCCAGAGAATAAGGGTAGTCTTTCTAAAACTCAAAGGGATAGTTTGAGATACTCAAGAGAGACAAGAATGCTCTCTATCTAATCTATCAAGGATTAGAAGATGATGCTTTTGAGAATGTTTCAGAAGCAAAGTTAGCGAAAGAAGCATAGGAGAAGCTTCAAACCTTGTACAAGGGAGCAGATCTGATCAAAAAGGTACGTCTTCAAACTTTAAGAGCCGAGTTTGAAACTTTGCATATGAAAGAAGGTGAAGTCATCTCCAACTATTTCTCTAGAATCTTAACAATCACCAATCAACTTAATAGAAACGGTGAAAATCTTGATGATGTAAAAATTATGGAGAAAATTCTTAGATAATTAGATCCAAAGTTTGAACACATTTTCGCCATTATCGAAGAAACAAAAGACTAGGAGGCTATGACCATTGAGAAACTTTTGGGCTTTTTACAAGCTTATGAAGAAAAGAAAAATAAAAGGAATGGGTCACGGAGCAACCACTTAAGGCGCAAGTTAATTCGACCAACAAAGAAAGTAGTCATAATAATAAAAGCCAATGAGAACGAGGTTGTGGTGGAGATTAAGGAAGAAGATGAGGTTGAAGGCCTTATGATAAAAACTACAACTTTCAAAGAGGAGGAAGCTTAACAAGAGGTTGTGGGCAAGGCAACTCAAGATCGGGGTACGACAAGTCAAATGTGAAATGTTACAATTGTGAGAAGTTTGGTTATTATGCTTTTGAATGTAAAGCTCCTAGTAGAAATAGAGTTGAAGAGAAGGCAAACCATATGGAAGAAAGCAGGAAAAAAAGGTGACACCTTATTCATGGATTGCCTGGGTAAAGAAAGAAGTGAAGACAATAGATGATACCTAGACACTGGTGGAAGCAATCATAAGTGCAAAAAAAGGAGCATGTTCGTGGAACTTAATGAATCGGTGAGCGAAAATGTGGCCTTTGGAGATGAATCCAAGATAGAAGTGAAAGGAAAAGGTAACATTCTTATCTATTTGAAGAATGGTGAACATCAATTCATCTCAAATGTTTATTATGTGTTGAATATGAAAAGTAATATCTTGAGCCTGGGGCAACTCCTAGAGAAAGGTTATGATATTCGCTTAAAAGACAATAACCTTTCTATAAGAGACAATGCAAGTAACTTGATTGCTAAGGTGCCGATGTCAAGAAATAGAATGTTTGTGCTCAACATTCAAAATGATGTCACAAAATGTCTCAAGATGTGCTATAATGATGCATCTTGGCTTTGGCCTCTTCGATTTGGGCATCTCAATTTTGGAGGATTGGAGTTGCTCTCCAAGAAGGAAATGGTGAGAGGATTACCTTGCATTAGTCACCCCGATCAAGTGTGCAAAGGATGTCTACTTGGAAAGTAATTCAAGAAAAGTTTCCAAAGAAGTCTAGCTCAAGAGCTAAAAAGTCGTTGCAACTCATACATACAGATGTGTGCGATCTGATCAATCCAAGCTCACTCGGTAAAAGTAATTATTTCCTTATCTTCATTGATGATTTTTCAAGAAAAACATGGGTGTATTTTTTGAAGCATAAATCAAAGGTGTTTGAGAATTTCAAGAAGTTCAAAGCCCTTGTTGAGAAGGAAAGTGGTCTTAAGATTAAAGCCATAAGATCCAATTGTGGAGGAGAATTCACACCAAATGAATTCCAAAAGTATTGTGAAGATCATGGAATTCAACGACCCTCAAAGGTGTCAAGATCACCCCAACAAAATGGAGTGACAAAAAGGAAGAATAGAACAATCTTAGACATGGCAAGGAGCATGCTCAAGAACAAAAGACTTCCAAAGGAGTTCACCTTTCCAACCAATCTCTAACAAGAAGTGTATGAGGGAAAAACACCACAAGAAACATGGAGTGGAAGAAAGTCTAACATTTCACATCTAAGAGTCTTTGGAAGCATTGCTCATGTTCACGTACTGGATGAGAAAAAAAAGCAAGTTGGATAACAAAAGTGAGAAGTACATCTTCATCGGTTATGACTCCAATTCTAAAGGCTACTAGCTCTACAATCCTAATTCGAGGAAGACAATCATTAGTCGAGATGTTATTTTCAATGAAGAAAGAGAATGGGATTGGGGACCACATGATGGAAACTATAACTTTTTTTCGTGATTCAAAGATAGCATAGAGAAATCAAGGACAAAACAATCAAGAAAGGAGTCTACTACCCCACTGTTTATGCCGCAGTGTTATTTGTTATTATGGATGCGTAAATCTAACCGGCAAGTGTACTAAGTCGTGCAAGTAATAATAAAACGGTAAGAAACCGAGTATCGAACTCAGGGAATTTGTTTCATTTAGTGAAGCATCATTCAATAAGTAGGCATTTGTATAAAAAGACAATGAACATGAATAAAGCTACGATGTTTGCTATTTTGATTACTAATTACAGAAAATATCAGCAAGTGGGTGTTAAAACAGATAGTTAAAAGCGTTGGGTCCTCCTACTAAGTTACTTGATGCAACTAAAGGTTTTTCTCTATTCAAAGATGTTCCTGTGTTCTATGATGAGGACAACATTCCTAAACATCGATGTCTCGCATGAATGGTTCAATTCTAATTAAACTTCGTTCTTCGATGTCTCGTCGAACTTAGCTTAACCGAACAACATTAAGGTCACAACATAAAACAACTAAGTTATCGCACTCCGTGTCCAGACATACGATAACCTATCTCGTTCTATCCAATTCTAAGGATGCAGTACATTTTCCAATGCTAAAGCTCCTAACTTTACATACAAATGGGTGATCAAGCCACAAGCATGCATAGATTAAGCACAGATAGAAACATTGAACACATAAAAACAATTTCAAATAGATAGGATAAGAATTTACATCAAGTTCTTAGTAGGATTCCCCAACTGAGGGTTTAGTCTCCCATCACAAGTCAGCACCTTTCACAAGTAGGAAATGGGTTTTCAGAGAAGATAACAGAGCACACAGTGGTAGGGATGTCTCCTCCACCTCTAGAAACCTAGAAATCACTCCTAAACCTAAGATCCTCCTAAAAGCTAAGGTTTTTGCTTCCTTGCTCTGTTTTGCGCCTCTAGTCTCTGTTCTTCACACTTTATCTGCCAATCTCTCTCTTTTCTCTTCATTTCAGGCTTAAAAAGGGCTTTCTAACCTCGAAGGCGTGCTTAGCGCCATTTTCGCGCTTAGCGCGAGTAAGTGGATTTTGGCTCAGCAAGCCAGGCACGCTAAGTTCCAGAAGAGACAAACTTCTCGCTGGGCGAGCTGATGATGCGCTGAGCGCGTGCTAGTGTGACAGATTCCCTTCAAGATTCCTCTTACTCGCTAAGCAAGCTGCTGCCTCACTTAGTAGATGATACTCACTAAACGCACAGTCTCGACTTAGCGAGACAACAGCTTCTACACCTTCCAATTATTCTCCTTTCTACCTGAAATTGAAGTGAAATTTACATTAATTCCATGTGAATAGCCTCTACTGAGCAAAGATAAAAACTAAACAAGAAATATTTACAATCCTACAAAAAGAACCATAAATTGGGGAAAATATATACATTTTAAAAAACTTTTCTATACAAAAGTTAGTTGTAGATGATGACTTGTTGGATCAAGTGGCCTCGGAATAATTAAGAATTGAGGGTTGAATTAATTATTAACGAACCTTTACTAATTAAAAATCTATCCTTCTTAATGTTACTAAATTCAATTAGGCTTTTACTATAATGTTAAGAAAGTAAAGAATAGAAATAGAAACTTAACCAAAAGTAAAAGCGATAATTAAAGTGCACAACGGAAATTAAAGAATGTTGGGAAGAAGAAGACAAACACAAGAGTTTTATACTGGTTCGGCAACAACCTGTGCCTACATCCAGTCCCCAAGCGACCTGCGGTCCTTGAGATTTCTTTTCAACCTTGTAAAATCCTTTACAAGCAAAGATCCACAAGGGATGCACCCTCCCTTGTTCTCTTTGAACAACCAAGTGGATGTACCCTCCACTTGAACTGATCCACAAGAGATGTACCCTCTCTTGTTCTCAGTTACAACAACCCAAGTAGATGTACCCTCTACTTGTACCACAAAGGATGTACCCTCCAATGTGTTAAGACAAAGTTCTCAGACGGTTAGTCCTTTGAAACTTTGTGAAGGGGAAACAAAAGATATCTCATGAGGTTAGTCCTTTGAAATCTTTTGTTTAAGAGAAAGGGAAGAATCAAAAGAATTCTAAGACTGTGTCATTTTGAATTCTTTGAAAAGGGAGAAGGGAGACACAAAAGAATTTAGGCGGTTAGTCTTTTGATCTTTTGGAAAAGGGAGAAGAGAGACACAAAAAGAATTCAGACGGTTAGTCCTTGGCGAATTCTTTTTGGCAAAGGGAGAAGGGAGACACAAAAGAATTCAGGCGGTTAGTCATTCGTTCTTTTGGAAAAGGGAGAAGAGAGACACAAAAAGAATTCAGGCGGTTAGTCCTTGACGAATTCTTTTTGGCAAAGGGAGAAGAGAATGAAAAAGATGAATAACACACTTTTGTTTTCTGTGAAAGAACAAGGTTTGGAAACCAGAAAACTTATAAAGCTTTTGGCAAAGGAAGAAGAAGAAGAAGAAGTTCAAAAAGATGTTCAAAGAGATTCAAAGGTTGTAAAAGTATATATTAAAAAGTTATGTGTAAAGGTTGTAATAATTGTTGTTAAAAATGCAAGTCAAGGTCTTGATTTTATAGACTCTTCATGTCTGGTCAAGAAAATCAATGGAAGAGTTATAACCTTTAGAAAAAACTGAAAACCATTGGAAAAGTTACATCTTTTGATTTTTATTCAAAACTTGTCACTGGTAATCGATTACCAAAACCATGTAATCGATTACACAAAGCATTTTATGAAAAGATGTGACTCTTCACAATTGAATTTGAATTTCAACATTCAGATACACTGGTAATCGATTACCGGTATATTGTAATCGATTACACCATTTAAAAATCAATTGGAACGTTGCAAATTCTGTTAAAAGCTTTTGAAAACAAACTTTGCCACTAGTAATCGATTACAGGAAACTGCTAATCGATTACCAGAGAGTACAAACTCTGGTAACTTAGAAAATTTTGAGAAAAAATTTTCTTGTAAAAACAAAAACTGTGCTATGTTTGGTTTTTGAAAAATCTTTTTCAATACTTTCCTTGTGAAGTCATCTTCTCTTGAATCTTGATTCTTCTTGATGTCATTTCTTGAAACTTGAAATTAATCTTGATTTTATCTTGATCTTGAACTTGTTGACTCCATCTTGAAATCATTCTCTTGGGATTTTTGTCATCATCTTTGTCATCATCAAAACTACTTGAATCAACTTGATTCATCATCATGAAACTTGCTTCTACACGACTAACACCCATCAACTTCATAAATTACAAATACTCAAGAAGACTTTTGCACAAGTGAAAGAGTTCCACGCTTCAAAGGTTTACAAGAAATTTATGAGGTAGCTGAAAATCAAGATAATCTTACTTTCTTTTGTCTATTTGTTGATTGTGAGCCCCAGAGTTTCCAAGAAGTCGTTGAAAACAAGAATTGGAAAAAAGCTATGGATGAAGAAATCAAGGCGATCAAGAAGAACAACACATGTGAGTTAGTTTCACTTCCAAAAGGGCACAAGGCAATTGGTGTGAAGTGGGTGTACAAAGCCAAGAAGAACGCTAAAGGAGAAGTCGAAAGATATAAGGCACAATTGATGACAAAAGGCTATAGTCAAAAAGTTGGTACTGACTATGATGAGGTATTCGCTCTCCTTGCTCGACTAGAAACTGTTAGACTAATTATTTCATTAGTAGCTCAAAATAATTGGAGGATACATCAAGTGGACGTGAAATCTTCCTTCCTTAATGGAGTCCTTGAAGAAGAAGTATAAATTGAGTAACCTTAAGGCTACAAAGTCAAGGGCAACGAAAACAAGGTTTTAAAGTTCAAAAAGGCACTCTATAGGTTAAAGCAAGCTACAAGAGCTTGGAATGCTCAAATTGACAAGTACCTACACGAGAGAAACTTCATCAAGTGTCCATATGAGCATCCACTTCACATCAAAGCCCAAAATAATGATGTCTTGATTGTGTGCTTGTATGTAGATGACTTGATCTTCACAGGTTGCAATTCAAGCATGTTCGATGATTTTAAGAAAGAGATGATGAAAGAGTTTGAGATGACCGACATTGGTTGCATGCCTTACTACCTCAACATTGAAGTAAAGCAAAAAGATAAAGGCATTTTCATCACTCAAGAAGGCTATGCTAAGGGGGTGATTAAGAAGTTCAAGATGAATGATTCTAACCCAATCAACACACCAATGGAATTTGGAATCAAGCTATCAAAGCACGAGGAAGGAGAAAGGATGGATCCAACACTCTTTAAGAGCTTAGTTGGAAGTTTACGGTATTTAACATGCACAAGGCCTGATATTCTCTATGCGATTGGAGTTGTTAGTCCCTACATGGAGAATCCAACGACCACTCATTTAAAGGCGGCAAAGAGAATTCTTCAATACATCAAAGGTACAACAAATTTTGGCTTGTACTATTCTATTTCTGATGATTACAAGTTTGTTGGATATAGCGATAGTGATTGGAGTCGAGATGTGGATGACCACAAAAGCACTATTGGCTTTGTGTTCTACATGGGAGACATTACCTTCACATGGATGTCAAAGAAGCAATCGATTGTTACTCTTTCTACATGTGAAGCAAAATATGTGGTTGCTGCTTCATGTGTTTGCCACGCAATCTGGTGGTGAAATCTACTAAAAGAGTTGGGCTTGTTACAAGAAGAGCCAACCAAGATTTTCGTGGATAACAAGTCAGCAATAGCTTTGGCTAAGAACCCAGATTACCATGACCAAAATAAGCACATTGATATGTGCTACCACTACATTAGAGAGTGCATCGCGAGAAAGGATGTGCATTTGGAGTACGCAAAGACTCACGATCAAGTAGTTGATATCTTCACCAAGCCACTTAAGAAAGAAGACTTCGCCAGGCTAAGAAGTTTGATTGGAGTAACAAAATCAAGTTTAAGAGGGGATGTTGAAATATGAACTTGATTTTGGGTCTTATCAAAAAGCCTAAGTTCTAGAAGACATGTTAAGCTAAAATTCTAGAAGAATGTTCTAGAGAAATCTATTGTAGAAGATAATTCTAGAGTAACTTATAAAATATTCTAGAATGTGAGTAACTTTGTATTTATGAGAAAAGTTCCCAAGAATCATTTGTAGTCATTAGATTAAGTGTGTGTTGGAAAAATCCTAACCATTGATTTAGGATGAGTCATTAGTATAAATAGAGGTGATGTATTAGAGTTTGTATCAAGACGCAATCAAGTCACAAATCAAGAAGTGATCATTTGTACAAGTAACCTCTTCCTCCAAAACTGTCTAATATCTCCCATTCTCAAATATTTTCTATACCACTAAAATTTCATTCCAACAAGACGATTCTGTTCCATTGGTTACCTCTTCATTAGTAAGGAGTGTCATCAATTTGGTGTTGGTTCATAACAATGCTAATAATAAAAGGAAAAAACTAAATGTATATTCGAAATTTTACATCCATTATGCACCTAAATATGTGATAAATTACATCTATATATATAGTTAATTTTGTTTTATAAGTGATTTAAAGTAAATAAACATAATTGTATATAATTTTTGGTATTTATATGGTTAAAAAGTTTATTAAATTATTGAAATATTTAATGATGATTAACTTTGTTTCACAAGTAATTAATAATATCACGAAGTTATTGATCATCACGTTTAAAACAAGAATTAATAATAATGGCAGCAAACAAAAAAAAATTAAAAATAGACAAAAATATATAAAAATTAACTTAAAAATTATTAAGACCAAAACATGTTAGACTCTTTTATTTTTATATTTTATTTTTCTGTCTCATTATCTATTTCGTCCAAAACAACAATAAAAAAGTATAGTGGCCTCCAGTATTTACACCTGAAGTAACAGTATACAATAAAGTCGTACATCCAACACCAAAAACTTGGAAAGCAACCCCATTATCCTTGCTCTCTTATCCAAATCTTTTCATATTTTGGCCGCAATCATTGCTTATAAGATCTCACTTTACAGAATACAAACTGCAATGAATCTATTCGCCCAATCTATGTTATCTTTTCTTATTATTTTCAAGTTTCACTTGAATCCATCTAACTTGAGACCGATAGGATCATCATAAAATGGATGATAAAATACTTTTTAAAATTTTTTAATGCAGCTGCATAATATAGATGTATCCTTTGATTCCTTTCTAATTTGGATTGACGTTTAAAATAAATAATTTAAATTTTTACTAATTTCTTATTAACATTCTTATATACTGAATTAATATACAAAATATTATCCGTTTAAAATAGGTAGTGATATGTAAGTGGTTCATTGTTTATCACAACTTTTTTGGATTGATTTCCACTTGATGAATGTCAAATAATGCCTTTGTCTCGCTCTGAAGTCAAGGATGATAATAGAGAACATTTAGTGACAGACAGAACCAGCGTTTGCGAAATCGAGGGGGAATGTGGGATATTATTTATCTATATATTGTTTGCATATTGTGTATGTCAAAGTGTCCATAATAAAATGAAGTTCTTAGTGACAAGTAAAGGTGTTAAATTACCTATTTTATTAAATTGAATCACAGTGATCTTTAATAGTGGTCATGAAATGCAGAAATGTCTCATCATTGTATATTGGTAAAGTGATCATGTTGATGTTGGCCGGCGCAGGCGCAAAACTATATATCAATGATGGAGATCGCACGGCATTTTGTAGATTCTTGTCAAAACTTTTGAAAGTTCCCCTCACGTTCTGATTTTGTTTTTTAAAAAAATACTTTCCAATTTTAAGGTTATTTGAGTAAGATAATTTAATAAAAGAGTAAAAGCACTTAAAAAACACATGTGCCTGAGTTGGTATAAAATTTCAATTAGGTCTATCTCCGAATTCTACAAATAAAAAACATATACAGTGCAAAACCTTACAAATTCTGTTATTCTACTAAGTGACCACAGGCCTTCATTACAACACAAAAAAAAAAATAAAAATCTGATATAGAATAAATGAATACTTCTGCTACAGTCCAAACTGATGCTCCATTGTGGTGCTACATTTATCAGAATTCAGAAACAGTACAGATGTGTATGGCGCTGATTAACTCACGTTGGTGACAGACCTCATGGTGCATATGATGTTGTAATCGACCCTCCTCCCACGTATTAGCATAGACATCATTTTGATCATGATTAATTCAGATTTATCACATTGTAACTCTAATTCAGGTTTATCACATTGTAACTAGAGTTAGCTTAGTTACAAATTAGTTACTCTTGTAACTAATTATATAATCTGTAATAGTCAACACTTTTGTAAACTAATTCTCATTCTATGTTAATTAGATTTTCCTCCATTTTCTTTGTTCTTTAGCTTCCTTTGCAAGTTTTCTTTTCATCCATAGCAGAGATGGATTTTGTGATGGTAGCAGAGCTCTTCTCTTGAAGAGTTGTGCTGCGCAACTTCTTATCCTTTGGTTCTTCTATATTTGTTTGGTTTCTCGTTGGGTTTCATTATGAATAAAGATAAGCAAGATTAGTCATTAAACATTCATTTCATATTATCTTCATCCGGGAGAAAATCTTGCAATAGCGTTGGTTTCTTCAGTTCTTGATTTTTCGAATTATAGTTTATGGAGTCGATCAATGCTGACAACATTGAGTGCAAAAAACAAATTTGAATTTGTTGATGGTTCAATTCAAGGATATGCATCAAATCATCCTCTTCACGCAGCTTGGAAAAGATGTAATAATATGATGATTTCTTGGATAGTCCATTTAGTTTCACCTTCGATCAGACAAAACATTCTTTGGATGGATGATGCACGAGACATATGGAAAGATCTAAAGTTCATATATTCACAATGTGATTTGTTAAGAATTTGAGAATTGTAGTAGGACATGACTTCTATAAGACAAGGTGATAAAACAATAACTAATTATTTTACAAGAGTAACTAACTAAGTTAACTCTAATTACAATGTGATCAACCTGAATTAACCATGATCAAAATGATATCTATGTTAATATCCCCCTCAAATACTATAAAATAAATTGTTTAAACAAATGTTTGGTTCCACTGACTATTAATTCATAGAATGAGCATCAAAATTCATTTACCTTAAGACCACTTTTTAAGACGTTGCTTAGTGAACGATCGTTTTAGAAGACAATATTTTTTTTAAGACGGTGTTTATTGAATCATCGTCAAAAGTTACACTTTTGACGACGTTAGCTTTAAAGACAATTCAAAACCATCTTTGTATGTTGTTTTCCACCATCGTCATTTGTCTTTTTTGTGGTAGTGCTTTGACTTTAACCCGAATCATGATCTCAATTTAATTAACTATGTTACAACCCTCAAATTATCATTATTGAAGATAATCTTAATAGCATTCATGTGTAGCCATAGAGACCAAATAGTTGCTAGTCAAACTACCCACCAAGCTTTCCTCCTTTTTTTTTCCTTGCAAGGTTGTCACTATGTTGCCAAAAGTGAGATATACAATGTTTTAATTTGGTAGTGTCAATTCAACTCGTTCAAAATTGTAATGCTTTCTCCAACTAAATGGTTGATTGGTAAAAATAGAGCAATTTCAGATACTATGAGTTGTTCTATAACATATTATTGACATGAGATTGTTTTAACAATTGATTGGTGAACTTGCTAGTCAAATTATCTAGTTTCATATCATATACACAATCAAAGAAAAATTAGTAACCTTGACTGGTGAACTTGGCATAGAACTAGCTATTTTGATTAGCATGTTGCATGTCATGTGATTAAAGTTAAACTTACTAGTTTGATGTATGCCACTTATATTTTCAGAATAATTAAAAATAGGACTTACTCTCAAGAGGGTCTCATACACTAGTCAAAAATATCAAGTCGCATATTGCAAGCCACATTACTATTTTTTTTAGAAAAATAATAAAATAGTATAATTAAAAGCATTTGAAACTTTTACACTTAGTTGTGTGGGTGAGGCATGAGCCTTATTAAATGGTCAAACATCAAGTATAACATATCTCGAATAGTTGTAAAAGATTCATTATATATAGAGAACCACTTAATGACATAACGAGCTTAATTTGAATGTTTTTTTTATTAGATGAATAGTTTATTATTTCTATAAATATGAAACTCGCGTGACAATTCATATAGAAGTCAATCTCAATTTTAAAAAACGTGACGTCATTGTGGTTGATCAAACCACTAACGAGCAAGTATGACTTTAACCGCACAAAACTAGTTAATTTGACTAGCAAATTGCTCTCGACAATGGTTAGAACAACTCCATGTGAGTAACACGTTTCCAAATAAGTCTATTTTGGTATTTAGTTTCTGAAACTGTTCCAATTTAATTACTCAATCATCCATAGAATTGTCAAACTTTTCCCTTAACTTGTTAATTTTTACGAATGCCTTCTTTTAATATGTATTGTTATCGGAAAAAAAATTCTGTTTTAATAACATTAAATTTTTATTCTCTAATAATATTAAATTTTTCATGGGAATGATATACCACTATTATAACATTTACAAATTATTATTTAGTAGTAATATATTACTAGACTTGATTATTTAAGTTATAATTTACTATTTTAATTTATTATAATATTATTAAAATGTTTAATTGATATATTATTTATAAATATTTTATTATTATTTACATATAAAATAAACTCTTTACCAATTCACAAGTGAAATCAATGAAACTCTCCCAAATTTATAACCTTCATCATTCATATTCATAATCAGTATGAATAACACACTGAGTACATTCAATCATAATAATTTCAATTCTTAAACATAATTCAGTAAAAATCAAAACGTAAATACTTTTCTTTGAGTTTAATCCTAGCATGCAACCTATATAATCTACACGTATGTAACAAGTGGTCGTTAAAGAAAGATAGTGGCACGGGGCACAGGTTTTTGAACGTAGGTGCATGGTCCCCACACGTCCACTACTGAGAATAGCAAACTCTGCACGCAATCCATTTACATTAATTAATTTCGCTCGTGCATGAGCCAGAATGCTAAACACAGCACTCGCTTAGTCTTTTTTCGTTTGGATGTATTATACAAACTGAATACCATGCTACGGTGCACAATCCTTATATACGTACACGGTACACCATTCAATCATTGAGCATTATATAAATAAGTGTCTTGGGTTGTTCTTAGTTCCAACCCACCTAATACCTAACATTTATAGAACCGTAGAATAGAGGTTGCTATAGCAATACATACAGTGGAGAAATTTTGATTGTTGTGAGATAATGTCTGCTTCAGAGGATAAGGGAAAAAAATTCTCTCACTCTTCTTGGTCCCTACTATGCTGTAGAAATGGTATCTCTTCAACAACTACTTCAGCAGCAGAAAGGGAAAAAAACAGTGAAGAACTAAGCAGGAATAGTTCAAGATCATCATCCAATAAGAAGCCAGGAGGATGGAAGGCCATGCCTTTTATTTTAGGTCTTATTCTATTTTCATTTCCTTCATTCCATAATCATGTCATCATTCTTTCACAAAAGAAAGGTGATCAATATTAAATAACTAGATTTTCTTTCTTTTTAAAGCTAACTTTTTGTTTGAAGCTTTAATGTTACAGGCAATGAAACGTTTGAGAGGTTGGCTGCATTTGGTTTGTTTGCTAACTTTATGGTGTATTTGACGAGAGAGTTTCATTTGGACCAAGTTTATGCTTCAAATATTCTCAACATATGGAGTGGTATCACCAACTTCTTCCCTTTGATTGGTGCCTTCATTTCTGATGCCTATGTTGGTCGCTTCTGGACCATAGCTTTTGCTTCCTTTTCTTCTCTACTGGTACAGATTTCTTTCAACGTACATGTCTAAATTTAGTTAGACGTGGTAGAATTAATAATCTGACTGAACTAGCTTCATTATTGTCACTTTTATTTTCTTTTTTCTTTTTATTATACGGTCACTTAGTTAATTTGCTGTAACTTCTGGCTTGGACAACATAACACCATTGATAATTTGCTGTAATATATATAACCTAGAATTGTTATATGTTCATGATTTTTATATCCTAAGTTTTATATTTTTGTTTTGAATAATGATACACATGGACATTCATTCACTCCAAGCATCCATTATCACTCATCGTTTCTTTTCTTCTTTATCTATGTATCACTTGATATCGCCTTTTATACTCATACTTTTTTCTCTATATCTTACTAGGTGTGAAATAGATTTGTGTGCCCCAAATCGATCATTTTTGTTGTCGTTTATTACGATAATCACTTGGAGCGGCTGACATTTTAATTTAACAAAGAATTGTATTTTAAAGAAACTGTATTTCTAAATTGCATAAAAAAATTATACAACAAAGAGAAAGGTAGAAGAAAAGAGAAAGTATCAAATAAAACTTTTAATGTGATGGATAGCGATGCAATGAAAAAATAACATCAATGTAGAAAAGTGATGAATGAATTTGTTATATAATTATATAGTTCTTATATTTACTTTTAAATTTTAATAAATTAAAATAAGAATAATTATTTATACAATAAAACTGAAAATTTTCAAAATCAGACACTTCGTGGAGTCACTGGAACCGTGGATGGAAACACAGAAAGAGACAAAAGAAGTGAAAAGAAAAAAGAGACATGACAATGCAATTGCGAAACTTTTGGATTATATTTGAAGGCTTTACAATAATATAATAGTCATACACGAGTTGAACGTGTGTTGGATACAGAGGTGTATCAGGGATATTTTTTTTTTTTGCATCATTATATACATTTGGTATATATGATTGAAAAATTGTTTAAAAATTATTTATTTTTATTTTTAAAAAATATTCATGTATATATAATACTACTATAGTTAGATAAATAAAAATATTCATCATATTTACTAGGATGCATAATAACTTTTAAAAAAATCTCTAGTTTAATATATGTGTTTATATTTTATATCTTATATTATTCTATGTATTATATTAGCTTTTTAAACTCAAAAAGTGGTTGACGTAGGTAAATATAAGCTAACTTTTCTACTTTATTTCTTCACTCATTGTTAACAAAACCGAATAATATATATAATCATTTCCCATTTCATAGATATGATGCGTAACGTGACATCAATGGTATCTTATTATCTTTTGTCTTCGACATTTATTTTTGGATGTTTATTCGATAACAATTCCAAATTCTCCTACTGCATCTTATATTTTTATTTTTTTTACACGAGAAGTATTGAATATATTTTATATTTTTAAATATTAAATATACTTATTTTTTTCTCATTCAATAATGCTTTATTACAAGAAAGCAAGAAAATTTAATGAATGATGAATAGTAAAAAGATATAGCATTACTCTTATTGTCTTGTTCCATACACATACATAGGCACATAACTAATTGAATTTTCTAAAAAAAGATATTCAATTCAATTTATTAACATAATGTGTGAATTATTTTATAATACCTCTCTTTGATTCCTATACATTAAAGAAAAACTAACTGAATTTTCTATTGAAATTTTTTGTGACAGGGGATGGTGGTGGTGACTTTAACAGCATGGTTACCAGAGTTGCATCCTCCACCATGCACTCCTCAGCAACAAGCATTGAACCAATGTGTTAAAGCTAGCACACCTCACCTAGGTGCTCTACTTACGGGACTTTGCCTATTAAGCGTAGGCTCTGCTGGCATAAGGCCATGTAGCATCCCATTTGGTGTGGACCAATTTGACCCCTCCACAGATGAAGGGAAAAAAGGTATCAATAGCTTCTTTAATTGGTACTACACCACTTTCACGGTGGTGTTGTTGATCACTCAAACAGTGGTTGTGTATATCCAAGACTCCGTTAGCTGGAAGATAGGTTTTGCCATACCAACAGTGTGTATGTTCTGCTCCATCATCATGTTCTTTGTGGGAACAAGGATCTACGTCCATGTGAAGCCAGAAGGAAGCATTTTCACTAGCATTGCACAAGTTCTAGTGGCCGCTTATAGAAAACGAAAAGTTGAGCTACCACGTGAGAAGCATGTTGATGGGGTTTTCTATGATCCTCCACTTATTGGGACAAACGTTTTGTCAAAGCTACCATTGACCAACCAATTTAGGTTAGTAAGATGGATATCTCTTTCATTGAGGTGGAGTATCCAATTTGCATTTGCAAGAGCTTTATCATATATTACAATTATGGGTGCGTGTTTCATTATCCTATATCATTGACCAATAATTAAAGTTGCTACAAATAATATCTTAGAATCAAAATATAGTGTATTATATATACCAATAAATTATTGGTTTGAGTAATATAGGTCTTTTTAAGTAATATCTCAAGTGCAAATCTTATAAATGAAAAAAATATAATTGAGATGAGAGATTTCATTAAAGATAATTAATCAAATTTTTTTATAAAAATTAATCACAACAAAGCTGATAAATGCACCTACAATGACCCAAAAATATAATATATTATTATGTATACCGATTTCTTCTAGAACTTGGATTCTAACTTGTGGAATTATTTTAGTATACTTTAGCTAGCCAATTTGATGAGGGGGAAATGCTAGAAAGATTATTGTATACAAATGTTTTAACTTAACATGGGCTGATTTATATTTTGATAGGGGTTTGAATAAAGCAGCTGTAATAATGGAGGGGGAGCTAAACCCTGATAGGAGTAGAGCAAATAAGTGGAAACTTGTCAGCATCCAACAAGTGGAAGAGGTTAAATGCTTGGCAAGGATTTTCCCAATTTGGGCTGCTGGGATCCTAGGTTTTACTTCCATGGCACAACAAGGAACATTTACTGTGTCACAAGCCTTGAAAATGGACAGACACCTTGGACCAAAATTCCAAATCCCAGCCGGTTCACTTGGGGTCATATCATTCATCACCATAGGTGTGTGGGTTCCATTCTATGACAGAATCATGGTGCCAACACTAAGGAGAGTCACTAAGCATGAGGGGGGGATCACACTCCTTCAGAGAATTGGAATTGGCATGGTGTTCTCCATCTTATCCATGGTTGTTGCTGCATTGGTGGAAAAAGTGAGAAGAGATTTGGCAAATGCAAATCCAAGCCCACTTGGAATTGCCCCCATGTCAGTCCTGTGGCTGGTCCCACAACTAGTCCTGATGGGCCTGTGTGAGGCATTCAATGTGATTGGACAAATTGAGTTCTTCAACAGGCAATTCCCTGATCATATGAGAAGCATTGCCAATGCATTGTTCTCTTGCTCTTTTGCTGGGGCTAGCTATGTTAGCAGTGCACTAGTCACCACTGTTCATCATGTCACTAGAACACATAGCCACCCAGATTGGTTGACAAATGATATAAATGCTGGAAGGCTTGATTATTTTTACTATCTGGTAGCAGGAACTGGAGTCCTCAACTTGGTTTATTTTCTGATTGTGGCTCAAAGATATCATTACAAGGGAAGTGGTGACCTCCAAGATAATGCTCAAGATGTGGAGTTAGCTTCAAAAGGAAAGAGTTAGATTACTATAGTGCTAAGAATGAAGATTCTAAATAAATAAGAATAAGAGGAAGAAAAAATAATTTACATATTATATATATATATATATATATATATATATATATATATATATATATTATATCTTTTTTTCGAAAGTTGTACTATGTAATTAACGTGTTTGGAAAAATGTTGAGAAGTAAAAAATTACATTTCAGATATAATAATTATAGTTTATGTTTGATTTCAATTATTTGATATTGTGATAAAACAAAGTAAAAACAACTCGTGAAAAAACACAGATAGCACGTCTTATACATAAAACCAAACATGCCGATAATTATTATTTGTTCAAGATGTCAAAAATATCTTTTGAAATGTTAAACCAAATACACCAAATAAATTTCAATAGTTGAGTTTTTAACTATTCTACGAATAAATATAGTATCATCTCATTTTATTTTCATACATGATTGTTCTATGTCTTTGTAAAATAATTTATAGCAAACTTCACAATTTAGAAAGAAATGCAAAGAGAAAACAGAGTAAATGCCCTAAGAAAGAAGATAATGAATGTAGTAGAAAGAGATAAAGAAAAAAATATAAAAAATAATATCAAAAAACGTTATAAATATAACACTCGCATCATATATGACAAGAAATCAGCAAACTTCCACCGAAAGTTCTCGCTGTTGCCATGCCGGCATGCCCTCCTCTGACAACAACTCAATAAAGTATACAATTCTAAAAGTTGAAAAGTAAAGTATGTTATGAATATGAAGCAAAATGTACGTGGAAAACCATTTTTCTCATTGTGATTGCAATGTATCGTTCAATAATTGATGATAATTTAGTATAGTATTTTTAATTAGTAATTAAATAAGATGTGAGGGTCACTACTAGAAATATTGTTTTTAACATCAATTTTAAAAAAAATCGATATTAACAAAAATGTAATGACATACTCGTAAATAACATAAAGTTGTGAACATCAATTTTTGATAAATCAATTGAACACCAAATATATATTGTACATTGTCCTAATGTTGTTTATCCAGGGTGATTTGCAAGTGACCACAAAGCATTGCGTGAGCAATTAGCAAAGATTGGGTCCTACAGCCATTATTTATACACTTATGAGTTAGTCTTCTATTTACTACATTCTATCTCTTTATTTTATTTGTACCATGCCTTAAAATTGGTAAAAGTTGTTTTTTGATAATTGCTAATATGGGTATATTTTGAGGTTAAATTATATAGGAATTTGTAATTTTTTTTTCCTAATTTTTCCTTTTTGAGCATTTGTAATTTTTCTCTCCTAATTTTTCCTTTTTAAGCAAATAATTGTTAAATTAAAAATGATGAATTTATGATGCTTAGTGAGTAAAATAAAGCCCAGGAAAGCGAGCTAATTAAGAAAAGCAAGTTAATTGAGAAAAGTAAGGCTAATTAAGAAAAGGTGGCTAATTAAGGAAAGCATGGCTAATTAAGAAAAGAAGAATAATTAAGAAAATCATGGCTAATTAAGAAAAGTAAAGGCGGGTTTAGTCCAAGAAACCCACTAATCTGCACTTATAAAAGAAGAAGAGAGAAGAAGGAAAAGATACACAAAAATTCCAAGAGAATACAATTATTTATAGAAGACAAAGGTTAGAAGAAGAAGCAAGCAATGTGAGTCATTTCTTTTCTTCATTCCCTTTCTTATCTTTTCCCCCTTTACTAAATATTTTCCTCTTGTAATTGTAAAGTCTCCATGACAAAGAGAGGTTAAACCTTCTTTGTTGAGAACTTGACAATTAACTACTCTTGATGTAATTTCTCTTCCTATCTATTTATGACTATTACATTTGCATTATTTTTTCATGCATTTAATATTATTACTTGTGGCTTGATCACCCATTTGCATGATAAGTTTTAGGGGTAGTGTTGGAAAACATTATTTTCGAATAGAACTAGAAAAGGGTATCTAAATAAAGTCATCACTAAGGATAGGTTCATATTTGTTTAACCTGTTATACATCTCTATTCTTAATATAATTCACTATTAAAGGAATTTGCAAGAGAAAATAGATAAATAGACTCTTTCATGTGGGGGACCAAAGTTAGAGTATGCTAGTAAATGCAGGTGTAAATTGGAATAATTATAAATAGAGAAAAATCATTAATATTACATCAAGGAGTAGCTTTGGTAGGTTAAGTTTCCAACATTCTCATCTTCTGAATTTCCTTCTACAATAATATTGGATTTTCTCATCTTTTCTATCATTAATTAATTCATGTTTAATTCTTTTTCCTGTTTGATTTAATTTTCTGTCAATTTAAATTACTATTTTTCTACTACCTTTCTAAACCTTTTTCTTAATCAAATATTCATCTACATAAGTACAAACAAAGTCTCTGTGAATATGATACTTGGACTTCCGTTTTAACTTTACTACTTGGGACAAATTGATGTACTTGCCAATCCATGAACACTTCTATTGTTATGTTTAAGTATTAATGGTCGGCAAAATGGGCAAGGCATTCTGACTTGTGTTTTTTATGGTTTGTTTTATAGTTATTTAATTTTGAAAAATGATGAAAAGAAATGTAATGCTAAGCCAACCTCTTATATAAAAGCCTAAAAGTAGAATGTGTACGAAGCAAGGTAATTGTCTGTATTTAAAATTATTGTAGCAACTTCAATAAAGTTTCTCTTCTAACTATCTACTTTGGTTTATCCATTATCATCAATAATTGTGTGTCATCTTAACTCCTATAATATCACAATCCTTGAACTAATCATTGTAAGCAATCTTTGTTTGGAGAAAAGAGAGTCAAGTTTCTACTACTATTTGCCTATTGGGTTGCTACTCCATGTTTGATTTGTGTTTTCACTGTTGTAGACCTTTGTGAAGGTTGTTATGACTTGTGATTTTGAAAGACATGTTGTCTATAACTGTTGATGTAATTTGGAATATTTGTGATGCACACTTCCTAAATCATAACGTAGCTTATGCATGCTTCCTAGGCCTGTATTTGTCATGCCACCAATAAACCTGCTTCAACATATACTTGTCAGGATTCAGAACAGAATGTTGTTTGCCAAATGAACTTGGTGAAATATTTTATCATTAGATTTAGATGTTTATGCCCAAGAATTCAAAGACTTGAATACCAAGATAGAATCAAATGAAATATAGTATGTTAATATGATCGTTCCCATTAGACATAAGATAATAAAGTGCCTAAAGTAAAGTCATGCAGACTCAAGCCTAACTGCTTATGTAATTTTTTAGGCATTTTTACTTTTGTTGTTTGCATCATGATCACGATATTCATTGTTGGAGACTGTTAGTGACCATTATCACATGTACGAATGTCTTTCTTACTTTTGTTAGGCTCTTTTTTCTTATGATGACTCATTTTTTACCTTGTTTTATGTCATTAATGACTATTGCTTTGTATATAATTATTGTTCCTCGTGAGTGAACCTTATATTCCCGTTTGAAATTTAATACAATGATTCTTACGGACAGTTTGCATTAATCGTTGTATTAAATCTTGAATTGTCCGTTTGGATAGTTTGGGAAGAGTCATATTTTTATAGTACATTCATGCATAAAGGTTAAGTATATTTTCTTAAATTTGATGAAATTTTGGTACAATGCATTTTTTTTTGTTCTGTGAGTGCATACTTGATTGTCGTGGAATTAATCTCATTGTTTTCATGTCGTGTACTTGGAGATCAATGCAAAATGTTACTGAAATTTCGTTAAATTTAAGAAAAAAGACTTAACCTTTACGTATGAATTTTCTATAAAAATATTTATTCCTGAATGGGATAGGGTCACACCTTTAATGAAAAAGTGAGATTTTCATGCATTGAAAAACTTTGTAAGTATCTGTTAATCAATTGGCAAATGCACCAATGTGTACAAGTAGTAAAGTTAAAACGGAAGTTCGAGTATCGAATCCACAAGAACTTTGTTTGTACTTAGGTAGGTGAATATATAATTATCAAGCAATAATTAAATTGCTTTAAAAGGTTGTGAAAAGAACAGTAAAATAATTGGCATAAAATTAAATTAAAATAAACAAGAGAGAAAAACAAACATTAAATTAAATTAATTAATTAAAATAAACTAGATGAGAGAAGCCAATATTAGAAGCAAAAGTTAATTCAAAAGATGAGAATATTGGGGGCTTAGCCTACCAGAGCTACTCTTGTTGTAATGTTAATAATTTTTTTCTATTTAAGATTATTTCAATTATCACATGCATCTACTCATATACTATAACCATGATTCCTCAAGTGAAAGAGTTAATTTATCTATTTTCTCTCACAAATCCCTTTAAGAGGTAAAACAGTTGAATTGCATTCAGAATAGAGATGTATAACAAGACTAAATAAAATCATTCTATCACTAGAGATGAATTATTTAGATACTCTTTTCCAATTCTATTAGAGAATAACACTTCTCAATGTCACCCCTAAAACTTACCATGCATATGTGTGATCAAACCATAAACAATGAAATTAAGCATAGAAAAGGATAATGAAAAAGTAATAATATTAAATAGATAGGAAGAGTAATTACATCAAAAGTTGTTGGTTGCTAAGCTCCCAACAAAAAAGGTTTTAGTCTCTCATTGTCATGAGAGACTTTACAATTGCAAGAGGGTAATGGGTAATTAAGGGAATAGATAAGAAAGGAAATAAAGGAAAAGAGTGACTCCTAATGATTGACTTTCTTACTTCTAGTCTTTGCCTTTTATAAGGAATTGTATTCTCTTGAATATTCTCTATGTAGTTTTGTGTCCTTTCTCCTTCTCCTTTTCCTCTTTTTATAGGTATAGTTTAGCTTGGATTTCACGCAACCTTCATGCTAAGCGTGATTGCCACGTTTAGCGAGTACGACAGTAACCTCGCGCTCAGTGCATGACTCACGCTGAGCGCACCTTCACGTATCAGACTTCTCCATACTTCATGGCGTTAAGCGTGTTCTTCCCACTGAGTGACTGCGTCATGCTGAGTGTCTGAGACGCGCTAAGCGAGCAACTTCAGATCTTCAATTTGTTTTCTCAGACTTTACTTTATATTTTCTGCAAAAATTATTATTATAAATTCATAAACTTGAATACTTTCTGCATAAAAACTTAAATGATGTTAGAATTTCAATTATCCACACAAAAAGGTAGAAATAAGAGAGGAAAATTAATAATTCTTATATGATTTAATCCTAAAATATACCTATACATAGCAATTATCAGTATCATAGAGTTATTAATTAGATGGATCAAAGTTGGATGAACGCAAGTCACATGAGTCATGCATATGAGGAAGGCGTGGAATAGTTTTTGGAATTAGTCTTTGATGAAAACTGATGTTGTCAGTCAAAAACAACATCGGTTTGACTGACAACATCGGGTTTTTGGAAAACCGATGTTGTTTTTTAGTGACAACATCAGTTTTCATAAAAAAACCAATGTGTACTTCTAAATATTTTATTTTTTTTGTTATTTTCTTATGTGGAAATTTGATGTTGTGTAATTTGCTTAACATTGGTTTTAGAAAACAACTGATATTAATGTTGAGACTTTTAATGTCGATAGTTTTAATATCGGTTAATAATCGATATTGAAAGTTTTTAATAATCAATGTTAAAATCCTATTTTCTAATGATGGGTGAGTGCGCGCAAGGCACGTAGTACTATTTCCACCCTTCATAATTTAAAAATATAAATTTGTTATAATAAAATGAATGGAGTAATATTATATCATCTTAGGTTAAGTGCGCATGGCACAACATAATTTTCTGAATAATATTTTTTTATTAAAAACATATCAAATAAAAAGTGAATACAACTAATAAAAAATAAAAATAGGATTCAATTTAGATATTTAAAATACAATTAATATAAATAATAGTTGGAATGTAAAAAAAATAGTGGTTATCAATATTTTTATTTAATAATTAGAATAATTTTAAAAATGATGTTATTGGAAGATGTATTCAAATTATTTGTTTTATTACTTTTTAGACGAAATAGTAGTTATCATTATTTTTCATAGGAAAAATTTCAATTTACTCCCTTCAACTTAGGATAATGTGCACATTTAATTTTAAATTTTAAAAATATACAATATAATTTTGAATTTTTTTAAAAAACTTTAATTTTTATATCCGAGTAATTTCACAAAATTTATATTGTCAACTGATTAAAAATTAACATAAATGTAACTTTTAAAAAAATAAATATAAAAATTAATAATTTTATTATAAATGAGAATTTATAATTACATACTTATGTAAATTGATTCTAATTAAATTCAACTTTAAAATGTAGTTTTAGTCTTTTTATGTAACATTTGTAAAATCACCATACTGAGTCTCAACTTTCAAACCATGTATGGTAATTTTTGTATCAATTTTTTATGACAAATGTTAATTGGTGTTTTTATATTGTGTTTGGTAGAGAGAAAAGAAAAAGAATTAAAGTGTGAGGAAAAAAATAAAATGAAATTAAAAGAAGTGAAATAAAATAAAAAGAAAACAGAAAGTAAAATTATTTGATTAAAGTAAAAAAGAATGAAAAAGGATCAAATATTTGAATTAAAGTAATTCGATAGATAAGAAAAATAAGAATTTAACCATTAACACAATTCTCATCTTATCCCTTATTCAAAATAATATATATCCAGATTTTTTTTCTCTATGAAAACGGTTTTTTGAAAAGA
Source organism: Glycine max (assembly GCF_000004515.6). Lineage (NCBI taxonomy): Eukaryota > Viridiplantae > Streptophyta > Magnoliopsida > Fabales > Fabaceae > Glycine > Glycine max. Next base: position 4,442,639 of record NC_016088.4, on the reverse strand, counting down.
GAAAATAAAAGTAAGGCATAATTGATTATATGCCTTTGGTGGCATATTAAGTTACAAAGTTTGTCGTCAATTATTAAATAGTACCTGTACCATGATAAACTACCTGATTACACGTCAATAACCAATTATGTCTTTTGGGAGTCAAGCAAAGGGGAAAAAAATAGGACTAAATTGATAAAATAATGTTATTGTCTTATTGATCCCTCTCACACTCAAACACTAATTATTTCACTCATCTTCTCTGCTTTGCATGGAAACATTGTAGTGGGGACCTCACCATTTTTTCAAAACTTTCATACCACTTTCATCTGTATTAATTACCTTCAACTCTCCTATTTCCATCCACTTTTTCATTTGACACTTTTATCCCTACCAAACACAATATTAGAGTATTGGTTAAAAAATTTAAAATATTTTTTTTATTAAAAGGTGTTATTAAATTATTTTATAAAAAAATAAAGTTATATATATTCCTAATAGAAAAGTATATATTTATGTCATTTTGTACCGTACAACTGCTTTCCTTCCTTTTCTCTGAAAAGATAAAGGAACAAATAAACAGTAGACCTCACAATATTATTAATATTTCCTCCCCTCTTTTATACTATAACAAACCAAGGAAAGAATAAAATTGGGATATTTTCTTTCCCTTCCCTCATAAATCAGTCATTCCACAAACCAAAAATGTATAAGTGTCCTTTGCTGTCTCTGATATATCAAGATTTTTTTGGGTAAGAAAATGTGTTGGTGAATTTATGTTATGTTAATATTATTATGCATGCCCTTATAATAATATATTTAGAATTTTTTTAGAAGAATATATTTAGAATTCTAGAACTCGTTATAATTAAATATTTTTAATTTTTTTTCTTGAATAAAGGTAATAGGAGATCGTTATGGTAAATGATGATAACAATTATTCATTTATTCAGATGGGCGGAAATTGAACTCTTCAATCCTTTTCAAAAATTGATTGTTTAATGGAATGATGATTGAATACATTTAATCAAAATTAATTTTGAACAATGTAATTACTAAAATGGGTTTTAATTATTTGTACATGTCTAACGTATTATTATTTATTATTATATTGATATGTTGATTATTAATTTGAAATAAATAGGTAGGTTTATAACAAGTTTTTATAATAAAATTAATAATTAAAATATTAGCTTGTAAAATAAAATGCATCTCTTTAATAAAAGCTTGCAATCAAAATTAGCATAGCAATGTATTTATAAAATAGTGACAAAAAAATTCAAAAAGATAAATAATTCGTAATATAACACAAGTTTGTCCTACTACAATAACACTAATTTTGATTTAATATTTTTATCATTTCATCTCATATTGAATCTCAAATATGGATCCATATGAGGTGAAGAAATAAGTTTATAACTTGGGTTTGGTCCAAGTTAAATGCATTTTGGTAGTTATCATCCTAGTCAAGGCTTATATTTTTATCTTCATAACATATAAAATCAATATTGTTCTCGACATTTCTTATGATAAAATTGTGTATAGTCATTGTTGCACAAACTAATATGCAAGGAAACAAGAGAATCATTCCCAACTAGGTACAAGGGCTTTAGATGGTCAAAGGAACACCCAAACCGCAACATTATGCAGAGAATTCGCCAATTTCATAGCTTTGACATGTTCTAACATTATATTCATCAAATATTCTACGAATCTTTAAATATTATGGAACCAAAAGCATTTGAAAGTTAAAACATAAATCTATAGGACCACCAAAGGGTTTAATCTGATTCGATCCAAGTCACTACCAGTTTTAATTTGAATACAGTACATTATTTTTAGATAGGATTTAACATACTCTCTTGGTGTAGTTTAGGACTCCTAATTTTTCCTAAGCTTAGAAGGTGGTAGGAGAGGTCACAGACTTGGGAAAGGTTGATTTTATGTACCTCTAAGGTGTATAGTAACAAGGAAAACACTCTCAAATCAAGGTTCAAACATTACCTAACTCAAATTAATGCAAGCACTGTCTATACACAAATTTGTCTTACACCTTGACATTTTTTACATGCTTTACAAAAATATTTGTAACATATTCTTTGAGATTTTAAAAATTATGGGACAAATTAGGTTGGAAAGACATCATTTAAAACTAGACAACTGTAAAATGTCTAGGTCTCCTTCTACCATGTTTGTATACACAAATTGAGTAAAGACGACAAAAATAGTACTAAAATCTAGCAAGCACTCAGAATTGATTTTGTGTGGAGTTTAAGAAGTAGTACCAAAATAAAGCAGATAAGATCAAAATCTAAACCTTACATTCGTTTGGCTTCCTAGAAGTTATCTCTCATCAAATGTGTCATATCCTTTATTGTTATTGCTATCTCCCTAAAGTGAAATGGTATCTATAATTCTTATTGTTAGTGCTATGTTCATTTTGTCCTATTTAAATTTTTTTTTTAAAAAAAACAAGTTCTTTACACTTTTTCATCCATATGTTGAATCATGTAATAGGCGGATAAATGGGTCCACATATTAGTAGTACTTAATAATCTCATATTTAGTTAGTAGTAATACAAAACTTGTCTGGATATTTTGTGAAAGAAAGAAAAAACAGATAGAGATGCAAGACTAAACTAGAACAATCTTAGATTTTGTATAAAGCTAAAAACGATGTTTGATCATGGCTCATAGGTTTAAGTAATGATTATAATTTTTCTGCAAATTAGTGTATGCTATCAGATAAAGGATTGAACACTTGTCAAAACACAAAACATAAACAATATATATCTATCAAAAGAAACTCACATTGCAATAGTTTTTATGTTACTTTTTTTTTCTTCACTTCAACACTCTCCTTCAATAAACTCATTCAACATCCTCTAAACCAAGTTTCAATAAGTTGAAAGCAATGCATTAAAATGAAACTCACAAATTGTAAAAATGCAAAACAAAAAAACTTGAAAACAACAAAGACCTACCAGAAAGACAAAAGAGGATGACATTTCTCTGTGAGATAAATGAACATAGACAAATTTAAATAGACTCTAAACAAATGGTAATTGGTAATCCATTAATTGCATCAAAAACAATATCCAGTTTGATTCAAATCATCTGGAACAAAATAGTCAACTCCTTTTTCTTTCTCAAATATAATGAAAAAAGGTTGCACTAGTTGAGATGTGGTTGTAATCCATACTAAAAAAAGGAATTATCAACATTAATTACAATAAATTTGTCAAATCACTGTTCAAAATAAAAGGAACTAAATAAAAAAAAAATGAATGTCCATGAGCAAGTATGCAACGACAGCAAAAGAAAAACACAACATCAAATGTTCATCAACATTAATTGGGAGGTGAAGAGATTTTAATTTGAAGGAAATCAAAGACCCAAATGTATCGGTTCAAAATTGATTCCCACGGAGTGAATGGCGTCCAGCGGAAAAGGCAAACATCACAATCAACCGAATCTTTCACATTTAACCACGGAATGTGGGCATTCAAGGGGTTTGAGGCAATTTCAAACACGCACTTAACCAATATTCACAACCCACGTTATCGTACTAGCATCACTAAAAGGTCACGTTTGCCACCTTCACTCACATTTTTTGCTTTCGGCATGAATGGTCAAAATATCAAAGCAAAGAAAACCATGATTTATTTTAGGAACAGGCAACTCTGTTCTGGATAGAAATGTACCTGTCAGCTGTCTGTGTAAATTATGGTGACTGGCGAGGAAGCAACATTAAAAACTAATGAAAAAAAACGTCTATGTAAGAAAAAATATATAGGGGGAAGATTGATAGAAGAGCTTAATTAATTAATGTGCATTGGGCTAGCATTTAGAAATATAATTCTGATTTATCTTGATTTTATAAAATTCATTTAAGAAAAAAATAAATTTCAACCAAATTGATTTAGAGAAGAATAATGTTGTTTGGACAATTTTAATTAAAACCAAGTTTAGATAAATAAGTACATAGAGGATAAATTTTATATTATTCTATTAAAAAGTTGTTAGAGATATCAACATATCATTAGTTAGTTTAAGTGAAATTAAACTTGCATCTCTTATCTTGCATCTCTTAAGTAAGATATGTCGATGAAAAAAAAATAATGTGGGTGGAAGAACTAGAGACCCTACAAGAATATCTCCTATAGCCTAAATAGGTAGGTAATCAAAAAAATTATAGATTAATAAATGACAAAACTTATCACACCAATATCATAGTAATTCAACAAAAATGTTAGAGATGTAAAAGTTTAAAATATTGTTGAATGAATGTAAACGGATAAACTCTATAGTAAAAGTAACGAATTTTTTTACTTTTTGTCCGAGCAATTTTATTTTTTTCTATTAATGGGTGTTTTCTTTTCAATTAAAAACACATATACTTTCACAACAAAATGAATTAAAAACATAGAAGTTGTAAAAGGAAGTGTCTAAAATATTTGCACGTCTATCTGATTTAGACATTAAATTGATGGATTAGAATGTGAGGTTATTGTAATTTCTTAGTATCTATTTTTTATTTCTATCAATAAAAAAATGATATCGATTAAATTATTTTTACCTAATAATGTGTATCTAAACAAGCAAATACTCAAACTAAAAAAAGAAAATAATTTAATGGAGATGCACAGTCAATATAATAGTTTTTGCATGGTTAATTTACAAAAATCTTTAATCATATATATATATATATATATAATCTCCTATTATTATTTGTATGAATTTTAAATACTTGTTATAAAAGATAACAATTTTGTAATTGCGGGAATCCAAGAGGATGTGATGACATGGGAAAATGGCTTGTGACTTCCCTTTTGCAATCATCCATACCAAAGCATTCCATTTTAGACAGGGACATCATATTCTTATTCTTGAATCCGAGGAGAACAAACAAAATTAAGATAGATATAGTCACACAATAGCCAAGAGCCAACCAGTCAACCCTGGCCCATCAAATCTTAGAAAGCAGAATCTACCTAGTTTTCCCACATGAATATGTCCACTTCACGGGATGGTGACTATTGTATATAGGATCATGGACCATTCAACTAAAGGCTTGCGTCATGCACTTTAAGACTCACAAATATAGCATGGGACAAACTCAGCCATCCTTGCGATAATTGTTGGTGTACTTGACCACTTCTGCGTCTAAATGTGGGAGACTTTAGTGGGAAGGGTGTCCAAAATTTCTTCGTTTTCACATGTATCAGAACTCCACTAAAAACGATAGATACATAAAGAAAGAAACTTGCCCCCAACATCCTAAATATATGTTTTTTTAATCAAAAAAATATTAGTAATTTATTATGATATATTAGTGGGAGTTTTGAACCCATTATATTCTTATGTCTCTTTTGAATCTTTTCTCAATCATCAAACCACCTTACCACTCCCACCTAATATGTGGTATAGGACGGTTTTTAACATGCACAAGTCGAATAGATCATGCACGGTGCCAAAGTTTTTCAGACCGTTCGATATTAATTTTTTTAAGTTAATGGTTAGGATTATTTCTTCTTTTTCATTCATCTTTTCCCCTCTCTTTTTTTCCTTATATTTACCGCTCCCACTCTTTCATCTTCTCTCCTCTCCTCTCCGATCCCCTCCATTTGCACCACACCTCCCACATCAACAACAAGCAAATCCAAGAGTCTTCTTAGAAGAAATTATACAATAGAACTAACAAATCAAAGAAATTGAAAATAAGATTCACAAATCAGATTCCCTTTCTCGAAGAAACTATACAAAACAAATCCAAAAGATCAAAAACAAAAAATTGAACAAATAAAAAAATAAATTCAGAAATCAGATCCAAGAGTCTCTTATGAAGAAATTACAAAATAGATCCAAAATGTCAAAATAAAAAATTGAAATAATTACAAACATATTCATCAAAGTTGTCATGCATCACCGCAGAACTACAAGTCGTCATCACCATCGAACTATCGCAGCATTGCAAATTGTCGTTACCATTGTTTTACAAGAGAAAATCTTTTTCACAAAACTCACTGAAAGCAAAATCACCAAATTAAAAAAGAATGATCATAATGAAGGAAAGGAAAAGTAGATCTCAATTTTTTTTTGTTAGATCTAAATTTTCTTTTTTCAGATCTGGGTTAGGTTAGAGAACACAAATAGCACGCCACAAAGAGATCCTACACCTCATTGAAGATTGTTAATTTCTTGACAACTGTACTAATTTGTCAAAGTGATATTAAAACTATAAGACCAAATGTCAAGTCTAAAGGGACTTTGATAGAGCTCAAAGTTTATATGTATCGAATTTTAAGCAACGAAATGACTAAAAGCGGATGTTTTTCATAAATAAAGTGTAGAAATGTAAACTTCAACAATGATAAAGAACATAAAAATAGAGTAAGGTATAAGAGACAAGAAAAACAAACACTTGGCGTGGAAAGTGATATTTAGTGCAGATTTTTGTGGAAATTTTGGGTGTTTGGCCTATCAAAATTACTTTTTGATGCAGTGTCAAAGATTTTTCACCATTTAAAGTTATTTCAACTATTACCTTTATCAACTAAACTACTCCAACCATGATTTCTCATGCGAAAGAGCCTAAATCACTTAATTATACTCCTAATCCCTTAAGAGTTAAACCAAATAATTTATTTTAAGAATAAAGATGCATAAATGAGGCTAAATAATACCATTGTATCCTTAGACATAGATTACCTAGAAGCTTCTTCAAGTTCTTAGGGTAAAAATATTTTCCAATGATTAAAACTCTATAGCATACATGTGAATGGATAATCAGACCATAAACAAGGTAATAAAGTTAGAAATGAAGCAATAATATTGAAATAACATCAAATGGATAGTAAAGATCATTACATCAAGAGTGATTGGTATCCAAGCCCCAACAATGGGTAATGTAGCCTCTCATAGTCATGAGAGACTCAAAAATACAAGATGAAACAAAGAAAATGGAAGAAGAAGAAGAGCTCCAAGTGAATGAAGATGGCTCTATTTCGTGCCCTTGCTGAATACTCCCTCCAAAAGCACACTACCACCCTTCAAAATGCACAATACAACTTGGCTTCTCAGGCTGAGCATGTACTGACGCACTGAATGCGCTGATCCAATTCTTCAGCATCTTCCGACCTCTGATGTTGTTTCAACTCTACAAAAAATAGAATCAAAACAATGTTAATTCACTAACTTTAGCATTCTTTGGATAAAAACTTAGAAGAAACTAAATTCCTGTCTTTTTAGATCAAAAGAAGCATTAAAAGAGAAGAAATTAGATAATTATTATATAATTTAAATGTACTTATTAAGTATGCATAGTAATTATCAAAGATTGAAACCAAATTCCTTCGGAGATGTTGAAAAAGGCACATCAAAATCAAAAGTGATTATGAAAAAGGTTTTTCGACGAGGCCAAAAATTGGAGGTTTTCATGTCCCTAGTTCTTTCAATTTATTGACTTGGTGTGACAATCGTATGATGTGTGCTTGGCCAAAGGCTATCATTGTGGATGGATGCGTTGATGCAATGTCATGATTGTTGTCTGATAACTGCTAAATAATTGTACTTTGATAATAGAAAATAAAACAAAATTGTCTTTAAAAATAATTATTTAGCAGTTATTTGCGCCTAAGTGTTAAAGAATTGATGTTTCGTTAAATCTTGACTGCAGATATAAAAATTGGAGGTACTAAAAGCAAAAGGTGGAGAAATAACGAAGTAAAGAAAAAATTTGCAACGAGGCCCAGCCTAGATGCCTCACTCAACGCACAGCTCGCGTTGAGCGCGACTGGAGACATAGGCACTAAGCGAGGGCGTTAAGCACGAGATTCATCACCCGCGCTAAGCAGGCAATAGGCGCTATGCGAGTAAAATAGAAACTGAACGTGCTAAGAGAGAGAAGCTCGCTAAGTGAGCGATCCAGTGTGCGCTAAGCGAGCCTACGAAGGCCCAAAGCCCACTTCAACAGCTATAAATAGAGAGTCAGACTAACAAGTTTTTGGCGTCGTTGTCGGGGATTTTATCTTCGTACTTGGTTGCCATACCTTTTCAATTTGTAAGCAATTCTTTTAATCTTTTTTTTTTATTGTTGCACTTTTTCTTTCTTCTATTCTTTCTTCTTTCTTTCTTCCATAATTTGCATGGGTAGTGCTTGTTTTTGTGTATGCGAGGTAGAATTGCAGTTGGTGATATAGCCCCTATCAACTTGGAAATTGAAGCCACTTGCAGGCGTAACAATGCTGCAAGAAGCACAGGAAAGCAGTCACACCTCACCTCCTCATTCTCCACAAATCCACATTCAAATGGAGGAGGAACATGCATGACGGGTTACACTAGAGGACTACTCTAGTACAACCACTCCACAGTTTTTTACAAGCATTACAAGGCCGGAGGTTCAAGCGGCCAACACCTCTTATCCTCACTCTCTCATCCAATTAATTCAAGGAAACCTCTTTCATGGTCTTCCAAATGAGGATCCCTATGCTCACCTCGCCACCTACATAGAGATATGCAACACGGTCAAAATAGCCGAAGTTCCTAAAAGTGCAATACGCCTCAATCTCTTTTCCTTTTTGCTAGCAGGGGAGGCAAAAAGGTGGCTACACTCCTTCAAAGGTAACAACTTGCAAACATAGGAAGAAGTCATAGAGTAGTTCTTAAAGAAATATTTCCCAGAGTCAAAGACCTCTGAAGGGAAGATGGAAATCTCTTCTTTCCATCAATTTCCTGACGAATCCCTCAACGAGGCGCTCGACCATTTCCACGGATTACTCAGAAAGATGCTTACACATGGGTACAGTGAGCCGGTGCAACTAAACATCTTCATATATGGTCTACGACCACAATCAAAGCAACTACTGGATGCATTCGCAGGAGGGAAGATCAAGCTAAAGACACCGGGGGAGGCAATGGAACTCATAGAAAACATGGCAGCCAATGACCACACCATCCTTCATGATCGCACATATGCGCCAACAAAGAGGAGCCTTCTAGAACTCCCCACCTAAGATGCAACATTGGCTCAGAACAAACTATTGTCTCGACAAATAGAAGCCCTAACGAAGACCCTCAGCAAGCTTCCACAGCAATTACAAGCGGTAAGTCCTTCTCACTCTTCTATTATGCAAGTAAAGGGATGTCACACATGTAGAGGAACACACGAGCCTGGGAAATGCATGGTCCAAGAAGACCCTTCTAGGGAAGTGAACTATATGGGAATACAGAATCGCCACGGATTCCAAGGTTATAACCAAGGAAGACTGTCAGGATTCAATCAAGGACCAATTGGATTTAATCAAGGCCCACCAGGATTCAACCAAGGTAGGACTTTCACACAAGGCTCAAGCTGGAGGAATCATCCAAGGAATCAATACAACAAGGAGCACAAGGGTCAGCCAGCCCAAAATCTCAACCAAGGGGTAGATCTTCATGAGAAAACCAGCAAACTTGAGGAGACGCTGAACCAGTTTATGCAGGTATCAATGTCTAACTACCGAAGTACTGAAGCCTCCATCAAGAACCTGGAAATTCAAGTGGGGCAATTAGCGAAACAGATGGCTTAAAGACCCACCAGCAGCTTTGGAGCCAACACAGAGAAGAACTCCAAGGAAGAGTGCAAGGCAGTAATGACCAGAAGCCAGAGGAAAGCACAAGGAGAGAAAGAAGCAGAAAAAGACCAATCTGAGGAAGGGAAGACAGACAGAGATGGAGAAGAAGAAAAGAAGGAAGAAGAGGAGGGAGAGAAAAAAGTCTTACTCCCTAAGACCAAGAGCCAGTTAGCCCGAGAGGCTAAGAAAGAAGAGCCACCATTCCCTCTAAAGGAGCCCTTATATCCTTTAGTGTCGTCCAAGAAAAACAAGGAGCATTACTTCAAGTGTTTCTTGGAAATATTCAAGGGGCTGGAGATAACAATGCCATTCGGGGAAGCCTTATAGCAGATGTCACTCTACACCAAGTTTATGAAAGACATCCTCACCAAGAAGGGGAAGTATATTGATAATGAGAGTATTGTGGTGGGAGGCAACTACAGTGCAATGATACAGAGGAAGTTACCCAAGAAGTTCAAAGACCCCAGGAGTGTGACTATCCCTTGCACCATAAAGAAGGAGTCAGTAGAAAAGACCCTCATTGACTTAGGGGCAAGCATCAACCTGATGCCCTTATCAATGTGCAAAAGAATTGGCAATCTAAAGATTGACCCTACCAGGATGACGCTTCAGCTGGCAGACCACTCAATCACAAGACCGTATGGGGTAGTAGAAGATGTCCTAGTCAAGGTCCACCACTTCACCTTTCTGGTGGACTTTTTCATCATGGATATCGAAGAAGACACAGAGATTCCTCTTATCCTAGGCAGGCCCTTCATGTTGACTGCCAAATGTGTGGTAAAAAACTTGTTAACTCGTTGACAAGTGTACCGAATTTGTCACAAGTAGTATAGTACTCGGAAGTCCAAGTGTCGAATCCATAGAGAATTAGTTTGTACTTAGATTAATGCAAACCCAAATTAAAAGCAATAGATGAAAAATAGATAAAGAAAGATAGAAGATAAGGTAAAGATTTAAAGATAAAAAAAGATAAGATAAGAAAAGTGAAAGATAAGAAAGATAAAAGATTAAGATAAAAAAGATAAATTCAAGATATGATAATGTTGGGACCTGACCTACCTTGTTTGCCGAGGATGTATGATTTTATGATTTTTCTTTATGAATTCAGGTGATTTTATTCTACCCACATTTTTTCATTTACTAGCCCTTGATTCCTCATGATGACAAACATATTTTATTTATCTATCTCCCAAATTCCTTTGAAAAGATTCAACAAATAAAATGCATGAAGTCTAAATTTCAGATGTTTGCAGAAATGCATGGGCATAAAATTATCATTCTATGTCTAGCAATGACTCTCTTATGAAATCTTTTCTTTTTGTTCTATTAGAAGTTATCTTCTTCCGAGCGTCTAACCCCTAAAACTAATGCATGTATATTTTCTTTAAATCTTATTTAGAAGTTACCCTCTCCCGAGCGCCTAACCCCTAAAATAATGAAAAGATGAATAATGCATGAAACATATACAGAAAAGACAATAGGATAGAAAACACCTGGTATTGCATTGATAAATAGTGAAGAGTACATCATACATCGCTTTGGCTTTTAGGCCTGCCAGACCCTAACTAGGGGTTTAGCCACTCATGGTCATGAAGGCTTTACAATGAGAGGGGGTGAAAGAAAGAAAGGGAGAAATGGTGAAGGGAAGGAAAGATTTCCCCTACTAGAGGGGGTTGTGGGGGTGGTCTCTTTTCCCTTGATCTGACTCTCTATTTATAACTGTTGAAGTGGGCTTTGGGCCTTCATAGGCTCGCTTAGTGCGTTCTTCCTCGCTTAGCACACACATGATTGCGCGCTTAGCGAGCTCCTTTCGCTTAGCGCATTCAGTTTCTGTTTTGCCCGCTTAGCACCTGTTGCCCGCTTAGCGCGGGTGCTGAATCTCGTGCATAACGCCTTTGCTTAGCGCCTGCGTCTTTAGTCATGCTCAACGCGAGCTGCGCGCTGAGCAAGGCATCTAGGCTGGACCTTGTTGTAGATTTCTTCTTTTCTTCGTTATTTCTCCACTTTTTGTTTTTAGTACCTCCAATTTTTATATCTGCGGTCAAGATTTAATGAAACATCAATTCTTTAACATTTAGGCGCAAATAATTACTAAATAATTATTTTTAAAGACAATTTTTCTTTATTTTCTATTATCAAAGTATAATTATTTAGCAGTTATCATTGTCAAACATTTTGTTCGTGACAATCTCAACCCATGGAGTGTTTCAAGTTTGTTGGTAGAGTACAACATCATGCGACGCACATTCTAGATCCCCAAGTCGAAGGAAAGATGTTCGTACCATGCAAAACCTATTTGGCTTTTGCACGTTAGAAGTTGTGTGTGGTATAGTTGATAAATAATTATATCCTTTCAGTATTGGTTAGATGTTCAATCATCAAGTTTGTATATAAAGAAGTAAAGAAATGAAAACTATTAAACTATGTAAAAAAAAACAAAAAAAAAACATGAAATAAAACAAAAAAAATAGAAGTAAAGAAATGAAAACTATTAAACTATGTAAAAAAATCAAATAAAAAATTAAAAAAGATAAAAAAAACCCACTTATTTTTAACTAATCAATTATATAAGATTTTAGGTAACTTATTTGTTAATAATTTAGTTAAAATGAATTAATAAAAATAATTTAGTTTATATATTTAAAAATGAAAATAATAAAATAATAATAATAATATTAGAGGTAATAAATCAATTATATAAGATGGGTTTTTTTTATCTTTTTTAATTTTTTTTACATATTTAATCTAATAGTTTTCATTTCTTTACTTCTATTATTTGTTTTGTTTCAGGTTGTTTAATTGATATTTTAAATGTTAATAGTTGAATTAATCAGTCAATCATATATTTTTTACTAATCAATTATATAAGATTTTTATTCATTAACAAAAGCGAATTATAATATTATATCGATTAGAGTCTATCGATTATATATTTCTGATAATCAATTATTTAAGCTTTTAGGTACGTAGAATAATACAAAAATATTTTTATTTGTTAATAAAAATTAATTATAATAATATATATAAATTAGAATACGCAGGACAACATAATTTATTTTTTTAATAATTAATTAGTTACACAAAATTATTAATAATAATGATTTAGTTTATATCTTTTACAATGGAAATAATAATAATAATAATATAGGTAATATTCGTGGAGCATTTATGATAAGATAATTATTTATAAAAATAAAATAATAATTGAATAATGTCCAAGACCTAGTTAGTCATTTACAAGCCCTAACACCGGTAAAGAACAATTATCCAAAGTAACCAAAAAAAAAATCATTAACAATGGTGATTAACCCCGGGGGAGGGGGGGAACATGGGTGAGAAACATGACATCTTCTTAGACCTCCTTGGATGAATTGGAGGAAAATTAAGTCTCTTACACATAATATAATCAACTTAATTATGCTTCTTTAATTATACTTTTAATATAATATGGGTCTTATTGATTGACAATTCATAAGTTTCATAGAAATTTTCAATTCGTGGTAATATGTATGAGATTATATGTAAGAATATTTTTTATTTTTTCTTCTCACTGGAAAAATACTGGTACAAGAACAAAATCCCAAAGAATTTCAACTACAGCACATTCTGGCCCAGCTTCCTCTTGCATGGGGTGGGACAAGCTCACATGCAAAATGGAATGAAAAACTAAGCCCAAACAAACCATTGTATTTACATGGTGAAATGACCTAGTCACATACTAAAAGTAGGCTGTTGCTTCCTGGACTCCCCTAGTTGCACTTTTCAAAATGTAATGGGGAAGTACAGGAAGAGTAATATGTGCAGAAAAATTTACCCCTAAATTTGGATATTTGGGTTCCATGATTATTAAAGTCCTTTGTTATTGGCACTACCTTTTTCTCTAGTGGCATCCCCTTCTTTAGAATTTTTCATTTTAACAAAAATGCACTTTTGTTTTTGTAACTTGTTTTGGGCCTTTTGCTCTTCACCAAAAATGAAATCATTTAAGCATAGTAAAAAAAACTTACATTTTATAAGGAAACAACACCGATTTCATAAAACAAGTATGATTTATTACTCTTTTTCAATTTATTTGGAAATAAAAATTTTAGCTGAATATTTTTTTTTCTTTCATGTTGGGAAAAAAAATTTCTTCATCCATGACAAGGATCAAATGATAAGAATACACATAAACAACACCACTAATTAAAAAAATAGCAAAGGACACGAATTTAATGTAATTTAGCACCTTTTGGTTACTTCAATGAAAACATATAAACACATAATTACTAACTCACATAATCATACAAATTTTATTGACAACCTTGAAAAAATTCTATCCATTACAAATTTTCTTAATAAACTTGAAAAAACACTCTCATTACATGACTACTTCTCACTTGAGTGATACCTTTTTTCTTCAAAGGGATTCCTTTCTATAATAGTGGTGAATAATTTCATTCATGCATGCAATTCAATGGACTTTTATTGTCCCACCTCTCCATTTATCTTTTCATCATGGTAATGGAATTCTTCAAGAGTTAGATACATTTCATTATATCTTGAAATACGCCTCTCAACTCTTCAACCACTTACATTAATATTTCAAAATTTGGACTAATAAATGAAAGAGATAAGAAACCTACATCCATCTTCTTGTCAATTTTCATTTAATATAAAAATTCCACACTTACTAAAAAATATAGGTTAAATAATTTATTTGATCCTTTATTTTTTTCCAGTTTAAACCTTTATCTTATAAAAAGTTGAATTTGGTCATTTATCTTATTTTTTATTTTATTCTTTTATCTTTTTAAAAAAATTATTAAATCATTTATCTTTTTTTTGGTTCAACTTGATCCTTTATCTTTTTTTTGTTCAATTTAGTTCTTCAATCTATTTAAAATCGATGTTGTTAATCATTTAAAAAGGAGTTTTTTAGTTTAGTTTTCTCCCATTTTCCTTCACTTCATCTTTAACAAAAAGAAAAATTCATTCTTAAATGGATTAAAGGACTAAACTGAACAAAAAAAGATAAATAACTAAAATAAACTTTTTAAAAAATAAAGGACTAAAGTGAACAAATAAAATAAAATAAATAATCAAATTGAACTTTTAAAAAGATAAATGACCAAACTAAATAAAAAAATAAGATAAAAAATCAAATAAATCATTTGGGCATATATATATATATATTATAAATTTTCTAATCAACATATAATGATAAAGGGTTTTGTAGTTAACATGAAACTTTAAGTTCAAAATTCACTATCACCATTATGCAAAAAGATTACATTTTTTTTTTCATTTTTTATGTGAGTCGGTATGAAGTATCTATTGATTTTATTAATAACTAATCTTTGTTATAAAACTTGTTTAATCACCTTAAGTAAAGTTTATCATCCCAAAATTCAAACTTGAGATCTCATCTAAGAAATTCAAGCCCAATCCACTTTCACTTAGATTAAATAGGGGATGTTTGATTTGGTTGTTTTCTGTTTTCATTTTCACTGAAAACAGAAAATAGTGATGAAAATGTGTTTGGTTGGATTTCTGAAAACATTTTCAATGAAAATGAAAACAGGAAACAACCAGAAAATGAAAATAATAAATTTTCGTTTTCAGTGTTTTTAGTTGAGAACAGAAACCTCATTTCGGATAAAATGAAATTGTGGTGACAATGAATGTAATTTTAAGCAAATCTAAAAATACAAAAAGATAAGAAGTCAATATATCATAAATTTTCAGTATTTTTATTCCATGAAAACAGAAAACAAGAAGTCAAACCAAACATATTTTCAGAATTTTGATCTTTTGAAAATGAAAACATTTTTCAGAAAATGAAAACAGGAAATGAAAACAGAAAATGAAAATGCAAACCAAACACACCCATACTTATTAGTTTATAATTTTGTTAGTCTGCGATGAAATAAAAAAAAATATTGTCATTCCTTGAACTCATTAATTTAGTTAACCTACAAATTATTTTCATAAACAATTGAAATTGACTTACTTAAATGGCAATCAAATCAAATTCCATTTTTAGCAACACAACGAAATCCAATAATAATATCCTTATTCTCTTTGATTTCCATAGTATGATTCTGTGTAGGATGGTTCAACTCAACATATCCATCCATTATACCCAGCTGGCACAAAAGATTGCTGTGTCCATATCTAATTGGATCCAAAAATCCCACAAGTCCAAGGAAGCCATTCGAAGATGTCCACAGAACCAACGAGTTCGGCCCACTAAGTTTCCTCCCAATATTCTAAACACACAAAATCAAAACCCCAAACTCACTATAAACTCTCCCAAAGTACACTCCTCCACACACACACTCACAAGTCACACCGCCGTATAGTTCAGACCGAACCGCACTCTTTATCTCTTTCTCCGCCGCAAACTATCCTTCTCCGGCGGCGCCACCGTACAACCCTCGATTTAAGCAAAGGAGCAACAGAAGGAGGTGCTTGGTTGCAAATGGCGGCCACCGCAAGCAACAACGACGTCGCCGCCGCCGCCGACGGCCCCGTGATGAGCCTAATCAACAAGCGCCTCCGCGCCCTCCGCAAGAAGCTGAACCGCATCCTCGCCATGGAAGAGGCCGTCACCCAGGGCAAGCCTCTGAACAAGGAGCAGGAAGAGGTTCTCCGCTCCAAACCCTCCGTCCTTGCTCTCATCGACGAGCTCGAGAAGCTCCGCCAGCCTCTCGCCACCGCCCTCTCCGAAGAGCTCCAAAACAACGGCACCTCCTCTCAAAACTCTCGCGAGACCGAGACCGAGACCGAAAACGAAACCCTAGCTGAGAGCTCCGGTTCGGTTGAGCCGAACACGAACTCGACCACGAACGACGTCGTTGTGGAGGACCTGCTTAATTTGCTCTACTTTGGTTCGCTCTTTGACGTGAAGAGTGACTTTGCGTCCACGATGCTTACCAGGACGCACGAACGCGGCTGCTGCTTGACCTACGACTACGTCACCGACGACGCCACCGATCTGCTCGGCGAGAAGGACTTGGATTCGATCTCCGCCCTGCGCGGGCTGCTCGTTTCGCGGCCCGCGGATTCAAGCTTCTCCCACAAGAACGCGCTACAGCGCTGCCTGGAACACGCCAGGCTGTGGCTTACCAAGTCGGAGCAGCCCATTGAACCTGATACTGATGTTACTTGTATGGTTATGCTGAATTGATGTGTATTTCGCTCTTGTTCTGTAGGTTTTTTTACTTATTATTGAGTGTTTTTTGGTTTTTTTTTGGTAGATGCTGCATTGAGGGAGAAGTTGAACAAGATTATGTCTTCGGAGTACTTTATTACCACTCCTGAGATGAAGGCTCCGGTTGAAGTTGCTGCGGCTGCTGCTGGGGGTAATTACGTGTCTTTCCATGTGCCGGTGCATGGGTCTGTGGTTCCAGTTGAAGTTGAGCAACCCGTTTTTCAGTCTCAGGAGAAGGTATAATTTATAGTGCTTGCTGGATTGGTTGTTTTTGAAATTTTAGTGTTTGGATGTGTGTTGCTTTTTTTGAATTAGTAAAATGGGAATTCATCTGAGTTAAGCATGAAGCTTGGATGCTGTTGTGTTTTTGTTGGAAAGAAGTTTAAATTTTTTGGACCGCTTTGGGAGTTAAGTACCGTAGCTGTCAACATTACTTTATTTGGTTGGATAAAATGTTGTTGGAAAGTGATAGGACTTTTGTTAAGAGGTGATTTTTGTTTATGGTTGCACAGGTAAGAGGGGAGGGATGGGAGAAGGATGTTTGCTGATTTGTTTGTTGTAATTCTTATGCTTATACATGGGGTTAGGGCAAAATTAAATTAGAATCTCATTGTGTTTCTTAGTTTTGAAGAAAATCTTTATATTTCTTCTCCAATGTTACTGCTTTATGCGGTGGACTTGAAGTGTAGTTATTAATTTATATATATATGAATAAGCATGGTTAACCCCATTATACTTCCTTTGCTATGCAACCTAGATGAATGTAGTATTAATGAAGTTGTGCTTAAGAATATGGTCGAGTTTTATATGTGCTGGTGACAGAATAGAAGTTGGCAAGTTACTCATTGGCTTCAGATACAGCTGAAACACTATAGATGAGGGTATCTGATATATACTGTACTGTGCTTAAGCTATAGAGGGGGCATGAGACCTATGAAAAATTTGTTTTCTATCATGAATCATGAGTTATAAGAAATATAGAATTATACAATAGATATCTGTGCAATCATGGTTATCAAACTCACAAGTTAACTTGTCTGAGTTTACGAGTCTATAGGCACGGTTTTGTTTAACTTGGTGGCAAAATAGTTTGAGTGGATTTGTAGCAGACTTATGCCGACTCACAATCTTGAGACCGAACAAGTTTGTTGGGTAAAAAATTTTAACCCATAACACATGTCGTTTTTTAGTGCATTTAGGAACATAGTTCTGTAAACTTTGCTGTTGCTGGACATGGTGTTGCAACCTTTGTCGTCTCTGGGTAAGGCACCATGACCTCTGCAGTTGCGGACAGCCTTTGCGACCTCCCACTCCTCTGTGTTCTCTTGTCTGTTCGGGGCAGTATGCGCCGGGTAATAGTTAGGGTTTCAGGGTGTCTTTCCTTATCTCCTGTCCGTTTTGTATTGTTGGGCCTCTGTTTGAGCCCAACAGCTTTTTTTTGTTTTTTTATGAAAACATAGCATATAATATATAATCAACTAAAGAATAATAATAAATATAATGGTATTATAAAATACAAAAAACTATTTAAAGCATAATATATAACAGTGGTATAATAATAATAAATTAAATAATAACAGTGATAAAAACTAAATAAAACATAATATATAATATAATAACTTAAATAGGTGTTTTATTATTATTATTATTATTATTATTATTTATATGAAGTTGATTCTTATGAGTTTAAAGTCAAGTTTGCGGAATTTCTGCGAGTCTATGTAAACTTTGGAGTTTGACAACCATGCGTGTAATCTTAATGCTCAAAATGCAAGCTAGAGTTATCCCTTGCACTTAAAAGTGTTAGGAGAAACCTTTGAGTAGCTAAAGTACTCTGTACACATACATGTCTTCAAGTAGATTGTTATATTTTGTTCTACACAGTTAATCTGCAATATGTGCAAAACTTGTTCTACACAGTTATCCCACTAGGTTCTGTTCATTTTTATTAGGTTGAAATGAAGAGACCCTGCTTCAAGACATCTTCTACACATACACGTCTTCCATTATTATTATTAATGTGTGCAAACCATGATAAAATTTAATTAGATGTTTAGAACCATTCTTGATATAGAAGAATGTATAAGCATAGGTTTTGTTTCTTACAGATGGTATTTCATGTGGGCATGTCTAAATATTTTTCAAGATTATATTTATTTTTTTAGGTTGAAATGAAGAGACCCTGCTTCAAGACATGTTTTGAGAAATTAAATCTATATCTATGAGAGTCTTTGGTTATAGTATGTGTATGCAAGTTCTGTGTCGGCATAGGCTTTGTCTATAATCTTTAAATAGGAAGGAATGTCATACTCCCTCCAGTCTTGATTATAAGCAAAGAAAGACATACTTCACACTTAATAAGAAAATTAGATAATTTTATTAAATTGTGTCATTTCCAATTAAAAAATAAACATTTTTCCTAAACTATCATGCATTGGAACTTGATATCAAGCATAAAAAAAGTCTTTGGCCTTATTAAATGAGGGATATTTTGGAGATAACTTTATTAAATAAGACATAGGTAATTGAGATTTGCTTATATTTGAGACCAAAAAATAAGGAATTTTTGTTGCTTATATTTGAGATGGAGGGAGTATAGTTTATGGGGGAATTGGTAGTGCATTGATAACTTCCATGACCATGTCTTCTAGCATATTATTGCCGTTGTTGACGTTGTATAGTGTGTGGTACTTGTTCTTTTCAATTGAAGTCAAAATGTTTTTTTTACTGATAAGTCCTTGGTTTCAGGCTTCCAGTTATCAACTGTTGTTGCATTTCCCTATTCTAAGTGGTCAGTTAGTGTTTATATGGTTAAATTTCCTGTTTCTGTGGGGTTAGTGAAATAATATAATATATCAGCGACATGTATCTGTTTTTTAAGTATGTGACTGTGTCAAATGCTAGATGGAGTGCTACCTGGGTGTGTCCAAAATGATGATAGAGGGCTTAAGAGGGAATCTCAGTTAACAAAAATAGTATTCTGATCTGCCCAGTGCTGTAAACTTTTTACCTATTTAAACTGGATAGACCGGTGGAAGGCCTCGTGTCTTTGAAATTTGTAGTATATGAAAGAAGAAATAAGAAATAGTCCAGTAGTTTTTTGTATGTGTGCTGAACAGTTATGTATGGTTTATCTGACAGTTATTTGTATTCATTTTGGGTTGGACAATTATTGTGTAATGTTTATGTGTTCATTAAGTTGGGGAGAGGGGATTGATTATGCTGGGAGTTGTGGTTCTCCCCCTCTGTTTATTGAAGGAGAATACTCCTTCTAAGTGAACCCTGATATGCTGAGTGTTTGTACTGCAAAATCTGGTCACTAAACCATATTGTTTCAGTACTACAATCACTGTTTTGTGTTTCTAATCCCTTAGTCGGCCATAAACTCTATGTCCTCCTAATTTCCCTTACCACTGTTATAATCACCTTAATTAACTATCTTATGGAATAAACACACCAAATCCTGCCTGAACTTTCTACTGAGTCTTTTCCACACGCCCAACAATTTACTTCCTCTAAATGTTATTCTTTAAACTTTAAAGGAGGTTCTCAACATCTAGGTCATGCCATTATTTGGGACCAATTCCAAAGTTATGGAAATGTTGCCCGTTGACAACTTTACAGTATCAATATTTCATAATCAAAGTTCATGCAAATTCAATTACCTATCACTAACTAGTGTGATAACTTTCTTTAAGTTGTGTAAAATGTGGCAATTTAAAAGATTATATGTTCCCATTATCCTGGATATTTTTAAAAGTCTTTTTTTTCCTTTCTTTTCTTTGGTGTATGATATCTATGATGCTTCATTTGTTCTATGATATGAATTCTATAGATTCACTAAGTTCTCATTGCTTGCCGCTTTTGGTAAAGAATATTGTTTTTTTGCCTTTGATTCAAACCAAAATAAATATGGATACTTTATACTATATTAGCTTACTAGTTCCATATGCTTTTTGTAGGATGAAGGAACTGCAAATTTTCAAGGACATGGATCTGAAGAAGATCTGTCTGATCATGAGGGAGAGCTTCAGAAGGTTTGTATAATTTTGGCTAGATATCATACTAATATTGAAGTTGATCAGATGCTAAAGGTTTTTCTTTCTGCAGGATGAAGTAGAAGCAGAAAATGCAGGTGAAGTGGTGTCAGCTCAACATGAACAGGCGAACCAACAAGCAGATGTAGAGTATAATGAGCGAGATGTAGAGGCAAAGGACCAGCAGTCATACCC
Organism: Glycine max; assembly: GCF_000004515.6. Lineage (NCBI taxonomy): Eukaryota > Viridiplantae > Streptophyta > Magnoliopsida > Fabales > Fabaceae > Glycine > Glycine max. Next base: position 4,421,619 of record NC_016088.4, on the reverse strand, counting down.
CAGGAGGGGTTATCAGAACCATAGAGGTGGTCGTGGTGGAGGTGGTCGCAGGGGTTACTCAAATGGTCGTGGAGGTCGAAGTGGTGGCAGAGGAGGCTACCAAAACGGGCGCAATCAATACTACGATCAGCCTGGAAATTATTATCCAAGGAACAACTATTATAACAACAGAGGAAGGGGCGGCAGAGGTGGTGGCTATTACAACAACCATGGTGCAGGCGGTCAAGTTAATCATGTCGCAGGTGATGTGGGGGTGCAATCATGATAAGTTATGAGTTGTTTATAGTGGTTATTACTGTCACTAGTTGGTGGTGAACCATTTTTTATCCTCCTGGCATGAAAACATGTTTTGAACAATTTTGTTTGACACTTGAATGTTCAAACGTCTAGACTCCACTATTTTGTAGTCCAGTGGCTAGTGTGGGCCTTTGTCCGAAATCTCACTCTGGAGATTGGAATGTTGCCCTTGTTTTCGCTTTCTGCGATAGCCGCCGACTAGTTGGCACTTGTGTCGCCCCTTGTTTAGGTAGGTAGATATTTTCGTAAGGCACAAAATTGCAAAAGCAGTATCTCGTTAGAAAAAAATTGCAATTGCAATTGCATTCTCTGGGTGGTTTTTATTTCTCATCGAGCCATAACTTTTCACTGCAGTATGGGCACATGACATCTTCGACTCTTCGTGTCTACTTGCCGTGGATTTTGCTAGTGTGTGGCGTAGAATCAATTGATACTTTTTACTTAATTGAGTAAATTTGTGTGCTTTTTTAGTTAAAAGTACAAACTGGAGAGGAAGTTGTTTCAGTATATTTTCTGAACGTTAACATTAAAAACATTAGTAAGTTATAAATTGTGAGATAGAAATGAAGGAAGGATGTTTTTGGTTGAAGAGAAATAGAGAAGAGATGAGGAGATAACTGATGTATGATTTGTAGTTTGATCTGAATCCAAAGATTATCCAAGATAACGTCTCATTTAATATGAAGATTAACACTTAAATTTCTGTATGATTTGCAAGGAAGTTGATTGGTGGGATCCTATTATGGATTGCACTGTTGATCGAATATGATCGTCTATGAAGGGTTGTATGTCTGTTGAGATTCGAAAGATGGTCAATTATACTAGAGCTGGTGAAGTTAGAGGAAACCCTGGTGGAGTCTAGTTTTAATCTTATGACCTACTCCATTATATTATAGCCTTAGTGCATAATTGCACACCTTATAGTTCCTGTTTGATTGGTTGTTACTGTGTCTGTTTAGCCCTTTTGAGTTCTTAAGATCAATTGAATTCCTTATCTTTCTTTTCCTTGATCTTTTTCTTTTGGTCCATTTCCTTTGATCAGGCGGTTAGTTATGGGTCGGGTTTCACAGGTTTGGTTAGTCCTAGAGTTGAGTTCGTGTTGGTAAGAGCGCAAATTTGGGGAGAGGGAATACTTTGCTAATTTTAATCTATTAAGTCCAAACACGAATCCAATTTAACTAATTAAAATTAAAAGTTCAAATATATCACAACTCGAAATACATTTGTGAAATTTTAAACTAAATTCGGCATACATACCTAAAATACATTATTTAAAAATCGAAATAAATTTATTGGTAATGTCAGGCTAAAGAAAAAAAAAAGATAGACGGTTGTCGTTGAAATTGGAATTGGAGGACAACCTTCACTAGAAAACATCTGAGAATAAGAACCGAAACTCCATACGTAGGAGAGAAAATTACAAAAGGAAATCATTAGGATGGCTAACTTATTTCGTTGTATTAAAAATAAGCCAAGATGGAATTGATTCCCATAATATTTTATAGGGTTAATTATGTTTTTAATCTTTAAATTTTTTTAAAATTTATTTGTTAGTCTCTGAATAAAAATTTGTCCGGTCATAATCCTTTAATTTTTTTCTTTAAATTTTTAAGTCAATAAATTAAAGTTTGATTGATTAATGTCACTAAACTTTTAAAAATTCGCTTTTTAGTTTCTGAACAAAATTTTGAGTCCTATTATTTTTAACAATTTAATGGATTTTAAGGACTAAAAATCAAAATTTTTAAAATTTTAAAGATTTTGATTGGTCAAATTTTTGTTTAAGAACTAAAAAGTTTAACAGAAAAAATAAAAAAAACTATCATCAGTCAAATTTTTGTTCAAAGATTAAAACCCAAATTTCAAAAAAAGTTAGAGACTAAAAACAACGTAATTAACCCTATTTTAGATAAGAATGGTATTGAACTAATTTCTATATAAACAAAGGCGTTGTTCATGTAACTAGTAGAGCCTCAATTGAAGGCTATTAATTCAAAATCCACACAAACGACTAATGGTGAATAAAATTAAGGTTATATTAGTTGATTAGTACTTTAATTTATTTTTTACGTTTGATTGGGTCTTTTATTTTTATTTTTTTAAATTTAATTTGATCTTTTAATTCTTAAAATTAATTCAATTTGATCATATTGTCTAAATTGAGCCAATGTTATTAAAAAATTATATTTTATGGCGGTTTAAAATCACTTAATACCGATGTTAAATCATCATAAAATATATATTTAGATGGTAAGATTAAATTTAAATGACATGACTATTCAAATTAATTTTGGGGTGAGATTAAATTTAACTAATTTTAAAAAGTAAATGATCAAATTGATCTAAAAAAAATTAGAGGATTAAATTTAATCAATTTTTAAAATTAGAGGATCGAATTCAACCCAAAAGAAATAAATGATCAAATTAAATGCTAGAATATAAATTGGAGGATAAAAAATTAATTTAACCTAAAATTAAAAGATGCCAGAGACTTCGATCAATTGAATTAATATCAACCAGACGAGCATCTTTGATTTGTATCACTTTATTTGTTTTCTTCTTCTTATGCTAATAAAGATTGACTTAAACGACAGGAGCGTATAATATTGACAAAATGACTTTAGTTTGAATTGTGTTATTGTTCTTTATTTATTGGTTAAATAAAAGGTGGTTGGGTTTGATATAATATTATCTAGATATTGTAATGAAAAAGCTTCACATTACTCGAATTGAAAAAGCAAGATTCACACTTGAAGTTATAGATATTCGTGTTATTATTTAATTTGATTTTTAGAAAAAAAGTTATATGAAATAAACATAAAATAATAATATAGTTTGATTTGCATTGGTTCAGTTTAAACATAACATTAAATCTGAATCAAATAAATCAATTTTTTTAGTTTGATTTAATTCAGTTAAATAATTTTATTTTTTAATTTATCATCATAATTTAAAATCTATCCATTAAACTTATATAATTATTATCTTATATTATTTTTAAAATATCGTTTTATTAAATTTTGTTTCACATATTTTTTTGAAATTATTATTCTTAATTTAGTATTAATATAAAATGATATTATGAACTGTTTTTATAATATGATAGCAATTTATGCATCACTTAGTATTTAACACAATTTTATAATAACATTAGTACATCTTTTTTAATATGTGAAAGTAAAATATGCATCTTAATTATAATATAAAAGAAAAGTAATATATTTCATGTTTATTATTAATTATCACAATAAAATCAATGTAATATAATATGTGATTTGTTCGGTTTGGTTTATTTTTTATAACAAGATTCGAAAACTAAACAAGACCGTAAAAAATATGTAATTTTTAAGATTTGTTTGTTTATGTGATTTTTGATTTTTTGGATTGAAGATGAGATAACGACTATTTTTTCCTACAATTGCCAAATTCTCAATTTAGCTACTGAAATAATTACAGTTTAAATGAATTAGTTGCTAGTAGGAGATCGCAAGAATATTTGGTGACTACTTTAACACGAATGGTGTAGTGGTTGTTAAATTCTCACTTTACTTTAAAATTATTTCTTCATTGATTCGCATAAAGGTTAATTAGACTCAATGGTCTATATATAAGAAGTTTACTTTAATTAACTTATGCATATTTACAAGCTTTATTACAAAGTATTCCTTTAAATTAACTTTCAGGTGGATATTAAGATAAAGAAACTAATGTCAAATAAATAAAGTAGCACTTGATATAATTTTATTGAATTTTTCTTTTTCAAGTATTTTTTTCTCTAAACAATTGCTATAATTAAGAGGTCTGTTTTTTGAATTTTTATTCATAAGTTTTTTTTTTTTTTTTTAAACTGTGCCCCAATCATTAAAATAAAAAGAAGCAACCCCCCCAACAAAAAAAGGTAAAAAATTAAACCAAATAGTACCTAAACTAAAATGATACTTAAATTTTAAGAAATACATCGAACTATTCAACATGAGTCATATCTTCACCTAACTTTTTTTTTCCACCCGAATTTGGCATCTGCGACGTATAATTATGCTGAAAAGGTTCTCCGATTTCATGTAAAAAAATAGGTGGGGGGTTTCTAGTCATCACCATCGTACTATTGGAATTAGATCCTATGATACAACAAAAGAACTCCACCAACAAAAGTACAAAAAAATATAATCCTTTTAACTCAGAATGTCAATTCATCCTTCGTCACTGATTGACTCAGCCTGCACTTTTTTTTTTTTAAATGATCTTCTTTTTTCTTGAGATAAAAAATTAGAATTAATTAAATTTTTAATCTCTCTAGTTTTTTAGCTTTTAAATTTTAATCCTTAAATTTTTTTGACAATTTTTAGTCCTCTATTATTTTTTTTCATCATTTTTAGTTCATCTAAACTTTTTTGCCCACTTTAGCCTCTTATTTATTCTTATTGTTCAAAATTAACCTCAGTTAAAATAAATGAGAGACTAAAAATAGATAAAACAGAACTAATTTTGAGTAATAAAAATAAACAAAAGATTAAAAATGGGAAAAAATTTAAAAGGACTAAAAATATTAGCAAAAAATTAATGAAAGACTAAAAATTATAAAAAAAATTAAAGGATTAAGAATTGAAATCTGAAAATTTTGAAGATTAAAAAATTAATTAACCATAAAAATTAACTTTTTGAAACAATCTTCTTGGTTTGTGACATTCGCATGACTCAGCTGCATCTTCAATTGCTTCCAATTTTTAAGTCAGACCAAAATATTGGTGTTTGTTAAACAACATTTCATGATAGTGATGCATGTTGATCAACCTATCCGATCAAAGTAAATTTGTTGGCAGAAATTTTGTTAAGACTAAGAAAATATACCAAAACGTCGATTGAGTAAAGATTGATGTATTAATCAAAACTTTCGTCGTAGTAGTTGTGGGTAATGATAGCTCTATAAACATTCGTGGTAATATTATCTAACATTACTCATTACTTGAGTTATATTTCCACACTATATCATCAAGTTATTGCATAAAAATATGTTAGATAGATCTGCATGTGTTGTAGATTTAATTTATCACGACTCCAAACTTCACATTTTACTTGTCCTTAAGCAAAACTAATCACAAGTCACAACTCGGGGTCAAAGTGTGTTCTATGCCTGAACCTCTCTCTATCCCAGTTCAACTATTTTTAGTGTTACCTTTTATATACTTAACAAATGGTTACACTAAGCCTAAAGAGTTCATAGCAAGTCAAGTTAACAAAGAACATTAACTCTATCACATGCCTCTCTTTCTCTCTCTCTTTCTAGAGAGAGACTCTATTACACTCAATCCACATCCTCCTCTCACCCACCAGAAAATCAAGTATTTCACTCAACTCACCAGATAGTGAGTGTTATTTACCATATGCTTGAATAAAGAATCTAAAATCATTATCACACAACAAATACACACATATATATTAAGAGATTTTTTTCTAGGTTGTAATGAAACTAGGGCCATAGATGAGAAATATATTTGAAACCAGGTTGATGAAATATTGATAGTTTAAAATAATTTCATAATATCATCAAATCACAAATTATTATATATAATAAATTTATTAATTTTTATAAATTTCACTTGAAAAGTCACACTATCAATAGTTTTTTAATTGATACAGTATAAATTTTTTTACATTGACAATACTCATTAAATTCTAAATAAAAATGTACTTTTAAATTTCTCATATAACATTAATTAATAAGACATGTTTAGAATTATGTTTTAAATAACTTTTACATCTTTGTTAGAAAATATAATAGCTTAATATGGTAGATATTAAAAAAAAAACTTGACTACATATTTATATTTCATACAATTCACATGTATTTGAAAGTATAATACGCGCACTTAACCTATGAGATACCTATTAGATTTTTTTGAAGGCACTATTTTTTTAATACTAGTATGTATTTATTCTCTTTCTTTTCTTTTTCTTGTTTTTCACCTCTACTGTTCTGAAACGGAATTGAAAAGAGGATCCACAGGGCTCACTCATTCAACTTGTTTATTTAAACAAACAGCTGATGCTGATTTGATTTTTGCGTGCTTATCGTTCTTTACTGTCACCTGCAATGCTTTTTAGTGAATTTTTGCGGTCCACGGTTAATATCTTAATTAACTCAATTTTATGGGAATCAAAAATACCTGTTTTGTAAAGCTTATTGTGAAGATCACACTTTCATATCTCATCTGAAAGGGAAAGAATAAACAGAAAAACAACCGGCTACAAAAAAAAATGGAATATTGATTTTTGAAAACTTTTTACGTCGGCAAAATTAAACCTGAAATTAAAGGTGTAAAACCGAACCAAGCTTTAAATTTTACTTGTTAGAAAAAAAAAATATAAAACTTAGATTTAACTCATTTAATAACTCATTTATAATCTGATTATTTTTCTATTTATCAAATTCATTTGACTTCTTTGATGTTAGATACTCACTTTACAAAGTAAAATAGAGAATTGTAATTATTAATTAAAAAATATTGTTTGAAGTTATAGTTAAATGTATGCATATGTATAGTAAATTATGTAGTTATTTAAATCTTTTAAGAGTTATTTTTGATTAAAGGTTATAACATCTTATTTTAGTTTCTGAAGTAAATCTCTCACTTTGAAACAAATCCTTAGGTTTATTAATTTAATATCTAATATTTAATAGATCGTTTTATGCATAAAACCATATTTTTTTAAGATATATTATAATTTATTAACTATATTTTATTCACACAAAATCGATTTTTTTTCTAGTGTTAATTATACACGTACAAACATAAACTTTTAAAATTATGTTTTTAAAATTTGAGTCTGGTTTATTTATATATTTAAAATTTTCTGTTTATTACCCTAAAATGCTTAAATGTAATGATTAAAGAATTAAAAAGTGTCAAAGCATTTATTTTGATAATTACTTCATTCTTCCCTTTTATGAATGATAAATATTTCTAAGGCCAGGGAATGTAAATCAAATTTATGTATAAATTGAACTTGATATATTGATACAAATTATCTTTTCAATTAGGTAAATTCGCATTTAAAAGAAATTAACAACAAATATTATACTTTTTTAATGAAAATCTTTTACTTTGAATCCTCCAAGTATTAGTAGTAGCTCTAAGACTGTTAATAGTATGTTCCAAAATCAGTTGTTGACATCTATTAAATAGGTCTTCACTTCAAGAATCTGATTCGTTCGTTAATTTGTTGGGTGACTCGTATGCTTAGAATATGATAATAATTAATTAATAATTTCCCCACCAAGATACTTGTTACCCTATATAAGGTCCAAATGTTACCTTCACCCAAAATTCACTCACAATAACAAATCCCTACACATCCTTAAATCAGTTTTGGTTTTTCATCCCCAAAAGGAAGCAATTAAAATTATGGGAGCCAACTTTTCCACTTTCGAGTTTGTAGAAAAATCATCACACTCATCGCTGGTCCTCACCTTCCATTCCACTGCTAAATGGAAGGCTCACTTTGATGCCTCCAAAGAAACAAACAAGCTGGTAAATTTGATATATATAAAATGAGCTATAACATCCTTACTGGGTTTAATTTCATGAGGCCATTATATTAATTGTGTTTTTTTAATTTGTTAAAGATGGTCATCGACTTCACTGCTACGTGGTGTGGACCTTGCAAATACATGGACCCAATTATCAAAGAATTTGCTGCAAAATACACAGACGTCGAGTTCATTAAGATTGATGTGGATGAGTTAATGGTATGATGCACATGGTTTCTTTCATAGTAATATATACCTTTACCTTTAATTGGCTATAGAGTTTAATTTTCTACACAGTACACTGATATAAAGCTTTTTCCATTATTAATTAATTATTATAACCATTGAGTACACGATCAATAGATATCATGTTATTCCAGTTTAACAAATGATTTCAAATTTGAATATAATATGCAATTACCTTTAATATAACAAGAATTTTTTGCCTACACAGTACTCTTACTTAACTTGAACAATATATTGTCTTCATTAGAGTATATATGTGTAATCTATACAAAAAAATAGATATTATCTTATATATGATTTTAAAATTAATTATTACAAAAGTTAATAATTTTACAATATATATTTATTTATGATTGGATAATGCATATATATTTTAGTTGATTGAATAAGATATACGAGTTGTTATGAATTCCTCTTTATATTTGATTTCCATTTCGGTGAATAAGAAAATACATATAATAATTAAACTCTTAGTTATCTATGAACCATATCTTGTTTAACAGAAACATTTACTTTGATAATAATGCATATATAAATGGAAACAGGAGGTGGCCGAGGCTTTTCAGGTGCAAGCAATGCCAACATTTATACTAATTAAGAAAGGTAAAGTAGTGGAAAAGGTGGTGGGAGCCAAAAAGGAGGAGCTGCAGAAGCTGATTGAGAAACGCAGGAATTGAGTTTAAGTTTGAGTACATGTGTACTGATCTATCTTGTACTGTAACAATAAAATCGTGATCGATGGCTTTGCAACATACATTCCAAGTACTGTTAGAGAAAATAAGATCAAGTGTATTGATCATAAAAAAAAGACTAAGTATATTGGTCTAAGGTGGTGCTGTCTGCCATGAGCATGACACTATGACATTGTAATTAATGTGTAAATCTAGCTGTACCATATGTCTAGTATGTATGCATACGTATTGTACCAAGGTGAAGCTATTATTTTAATTCTAATAAGTTGTATAATTATATATTTTTTCCGTTATTGTTTATAAGACTTAAATTTAAAATAAAATTTGATTTTTTTATAAGATCTAATCAATTAAGTTCCTTACATTAAATTATTATTAGATTAGAATACCCCTAATTAAAAGAAGAAAGAATATATTGATAAATAATTAAAAGAAAAAAATATTAATGATAATGATAATTTTAAAAAAAAATTATAAATTTAAAATAAATTTATTGTTATAATCTAAATTAACCATTTTTTTAATAATAATGAATTAGATAATTGAGTAAATGATGAATGATGAGAGTATATTATAAAAATATGGATTCTTTATGTTTAAGTTAATCTATGATAAAATGTAACAGAAAATTACTCTAGGTACTGATTAATGAGTTAAAAGTGAAAACATTTTATAAGAATACTTTTCTAATAAAAAAATAGTCATCAACCTTTTAATCTATTTTTAGTACACTCGAGCATTATTTAATTAAGGTATTCAACAAAAAAAAAATTAAGGTAATATATGTAAATTATATATTTTTTTCAAGGACGGTATCTAATATGACATCTTACAAACTATACTTTTTTCTGTTATATGTTCACTCGAGAAGAATACACAAATTAAATAATGTAATTAATCTCTTCATTTATATAAAATTATTTTTAATTTCTGAACATAAAATTTTCTTTTATTTTCCTCCCATTTATGATAAGATGATATAAAATATTTTTTTGGTGATTGGATTTATTATTATTATTATTATTATTATAAGATAAATAAACACATGAAAACACCAAAAATTATAAAAATTGAGAGGAAAATGACGTTGAGATTCAAAAGTCAACATTAATCTATGAAACATATTCATTAAATCACATTAAATGTTTATTCTTTCATTTTTATATTATTATTTTTAATTCTTTATATTTTTCAGTTGAGTACGAGATTTTTATTCTAAGTACCCCATCCAACTCAATTAGATTAATAAAAATTCAAGATGATCAAAGATACGTTAATCCTTAATAAAAAAGTTTAATGGTATGATAATATAAGATACTTTTATACTATCAACCGATCAAAAATAATTATTAGTATCACTGTCTTTTAAAAAAATTATTATAAAAATTAATAAATTTATCATTTTTTAAATTAAATGATAATATAAAATTATTTTACCTTACTTTTAAATATAAGAAACAAAAGCTACTCAATACTCACCAATGAGGATAAACAAACAATGTTACACAAGAAATCAACAACCATTTAAAGATGTAGGTCAATTAGTGTGTGGAATTATTTTAGCATAACTACTAATTTAGGTTTCAAGTATAAACAATGCAATTACATTAAATATACGGTGGATAACTTTGTCACTTTTTTTGAATTTTTTTTATAGACTAATCGTTCATTTTTATTTATTTTAATGTCTGTCCATAACTATTAAATAAAATGTTATGAATCATTTTAATTTAATACATATTTATAAAATTATTATTTTTAAATACTGTTGTTAATGAAATATATTTTAAAGTAACAAATTAAAAAAACAATAATCTTTTGATTTTAAAATATATTACTAACTTACATTTATCAAAATGATCTAATAAATATGATCAATGCGAACGATTTAATTCTTTACTAAACGTAACTAAGTTTGTTAAATTTAATTAGATTTTATTATTAACTAATATAAAGTTCAAGACTGCTGTCAAAAAAACGTAGGCTACGTTTGATGCACATTGTGGTAGACAATGACCCAAGGTACTGAATAACTCTTTATTTTGTTTGCTGTCTGATGAACCAAGTAGAACACATAATAATTTGCAATTTAACTGCATACCCTTTTATGCGTCGCTATGAAGACGACTATGCTAATTTTGGGTTCTATCCTTACGGATACTTTTTTCGTGAATTTGTTGGTGAAGATGAAGCAAATTACCCATGATCTTCATGCTTGATATATCGGTGTCTGAGCCTTGGCTGAAAATTGCAATCGATTCAAAACATGAATCGGAGCACGTACCAGTGCAGATATTATTCAGTTTGCAATTAATTGTGCAAATGTCGTGGATTACTAGGGTCATGAGGACAATATAATTGAACATCTATCATTGATATAAAATAAAGCATAGACATAACACTCTTTTTGCATGACTTTTTACTAGGCATTAACTATCCAACTCTGTTTTCCTCATGCTTTCAATAGTGAAACTCATGTCATTACAAACTCACTGTTGAAGTATTCATTCATAGGTTATAAATATGAGTTTTTCTTTGTATACTTGTGAACTCGGTTGGACAGGCAACCTTGCTGGGTGAGATGATTAGACATTTAAAAAAGCTGAAAACAAATGCAGCACAAAATAGTGAAGGCAGCTTGATGCACTTCATTTTATGATAATAAGGGCTGAGTTTGTAACTTTGGGAGGAAGGATGAAGAATGTCTATAGCAGATTTATTATGAGAATTTTTCTTTATAGAAGATTTCAAATAGCAATTTGACATGTTAGCCAAACTATTTGCATTCTGAAAATCATGTGAATCTGTATTCTTTTTCTAATCAGCAATAAGAAATTCATTATAGGCACAAGTTGGGTTGTTACATAAGAAATTCATAAGAAATTTTGCTAGAAAAATTAAAATAAAATAAAATAAATAAATGAGAAGAAAATCCAAAGCCTTAAATTAAATAACAAAACAACATCAAAGTAACTTCAGAATGACAGAACATGAATCAATAATGCAATATAACATACAATAAGCACGAAGGAGAATAATTTAAGGGAGAAATTTTTAATTAGTCTGGGGTAAAGCGCACAAACACTATCCTTAGAGAGAAAACGCCACCACTGTATTAGTAAGAAAATTCGATTGCACTTCTCTCCCAAGATATGACAACTAGTTGGTTCCGATCGTGCGCAGCGAAAAGATCCCCAAACCTTCTAAACACCAATGTTCTTGCTCTCAAAAATAAGTTTTTATAAGAAAAGGAAGAGAAAAATGTAGAGAGAAAGAAATCAAATTATTTTTATGCTTGTGTGTCTTCTAGAGAGGAGGAAAGAGATATATATATATCGGCATAGACCCTTATACAACAACAAAAAATCTAACCATTGGAAACTAACTCACATAACAGATTCTAAAACAAATCATTTATAAACAGAATTAATATGAGTAACATATTTTTATAAATTTTAAATTATAAAACAAATATTTACTAACATTTCCCCACATAATTTAAAATTTTAAAATAAAAAAATAAACATATGAAAATACAACACACAAAATAATAAAATGAACACTTGGGTGAAGCTTTATATTCTGCATGTCATATTCTTACTAAAGTACCTTATAATTTTTTTAAAAAAACCCCTTATGAGCTATGGAGAAAAAGAGAACAAAATCTTAAATATCTTAAAGTGTGGGGATATCTAGCAAAGGTTAACATTCTTATTAATATGAAAAGGAAAATTGGACCAAAACTGTTGATTATGTTTTTGTTGGATATTCTTTGCATAGTATTACTTATAGATTCTTGATTGTTAATTTAGAAGTATTCGAAATTTCTAATGATACTATTATGGAATCTAGAGATGTCACTTTCTTTGAAAATGCTTTTCCTTTGGAAAATAAATTGTCTAAATCTATTTGTGATACTTCTTGTTTTAATTTATCATCTTGTAGTGATGCTAATAAGGACATTGTTTTTGAACCTAGGAGAAGTAAAAGATCTAAAAAGGTTAATGATTTTGGTTTTGAATTTTGCTCTTTTCTACTTAAAGATGATCCTAAAACTTATGGTAAGGCCATGAGATCAATTGATGTATCTTTTTGGAAAGAAGCTATTAATGATGAAATGAGTTCTCTTAAAACTAATAAAAATTGGATTTCTGATTCTAATGAAACAAAATCAACAAGTGGTTATGTCTTTATTTTAGCTGGTGGTACAATATCATAGAAATTTGCTAAACAAACTATTATTTCACGTTCTACCATGGAAGCAAAAATTATTGCTTTAGATACTGCTATTAGTGAGACCGAATTTCTTAAAAATTTGTTATGTTATTTGTCATTATTGAATAAGCCTATACCTCCAATTCCAATGCATTGTGATAGTCAAGTTGCTATATCTAAAGTTACTAGCAAAAATTTTAATGAAAAAAGAAGACACTTAAGAGTGAGACATAAATCTATTAGAAATTTGATTTCTCATGGTGTCATTTCTCTTGACTTTGTCAAGTCAGAAAACAATATTGTGGATCCGCTTACAAAAGGATTGACGCATCAACAAGTACTTGAGTTGTCGAGGGAAATGAAACTAGAGCCCATTATTTAGTTACAACAATGGACACCCGTCTCCGTGTGACAATATTAAGGTTGAGGTATTTATATATGTGTATTTTTTGGTAAAAAAAAATACCTCTTAATGAATCCGATGACAATTATTGTAAGGGTAAGGGTCACAAACCACTCTTTGAGGATTCACCTAGTGAGTGTGGTGGTGGGGCTGTCACTGAGATATGGACTAATCTCTAAGTGACACTCACGAAACAAGATACATGCGCAAGGTCGTGTAACGTGTGACCACTTATTAGAACCTAAATGAACGTCAATATTATAGGGGTTGTGTACTAAAGTCCAGTTAAAGAAGGTGCAGTTCAAGACAATTAAGTCACTACATTTATCTCGGGTGGAAGTTCATAAACACTATGTATAAGGCTCAAACCCAGAAGGTTCCTTATACCGAAATGCAATATCGCATGCTCTTTCTTTTACATTTCTATACAAATTATTTTTAAAAAATATTTTAAAATTTTAAATTATGTGGGGGAATGTTAGTAAATATTTGTTTTATAATTTAAAATTTATAAAAATGTTACTCATCTTTTTTTTGTTTATATAAAATAAACTATTTGTTTTATAATCTGTTATGTAAAATTAGATTTCCTATCTTTTCTAAAATTTTGCTTTAATGGGTTGATGCAATTTGTTACGTTTGTTTTGATATTTGTAAGTTAGTTTCCAACAGTCAGATTTTTGTTGTTGCGTGAGGGAGTCTATGTCTATATATATCTCTTTCCTCCTTTCTAGAAAACACACAAGCATAAAAACAATTTGATTTCTTTCTCTCTAAATTTTTCTCTTCCTTTTCTTATAAAAACTTATTTTTGAGAGCAGGAGCATTGGTGTTTAGAAGGTTTGGGGGTCTTTTCGTTGCACACGATCAGAACCAACAGCTTGTCGTATCTTGGAAGAGGAGTACAATCGGATTTTTCTACCAGTGCAATAAGAGCATTTTTCTCTAAGGTTAGCGTAAACGCGCTTCAACCCAGGCTAACAAAATTTCTCCCTTGACTTATTTTTCTTTATGCTTTAGTGTATGATATAGTGTATTGTTGATTCATGATAGCAAGATTTTGCTACTGTTGTATTATTATTTAAGTTAAGACTTTGCATTTTCTTCTCATTTATTTTATTTTATTTTATTTTTCTAACAAATTCTTCATAGATGATAGGTTGTTACATAAAACAAACTTAAATAACAAGCTACTACGAGATACACTACTAGAAAACACGCTTTCTACATTGGTCGAAATGAGTATTCAAAGACGATGGTCAACCATTTTTGATTGTAACGTTGTTGAAAGTAAAAAGTTTCAACAACGGTCAACAATAGACCGTTGTATAAATACAATGATTTCTACATCGGTCCTTTCCCAACCACTGATGTAAAAAGGTGACCTTCGACTACGGTGGTGACGTTAGCATCGACTTAGAACATGTGTTTTCAAAATCGTTGCTTACGTCATGACCATATTTGAAAGATGGATTTTCAACTATGGTGTCAGGTTTAGCACCGACGTAATAAGATGTGCTTTCTAAGTCGTTTGTCGCGTAACCACCGATGTAGTAAGATGAGCTTTCAAAGATGGTGCTGGCGTAACCACTGTCTTAGAAACAACATCTTCTTACATCGAAGCTTATGTCAGTACCGATGTAAAAAAGAGATGAACCTGTAGATAAAATTTTAGGTTCATTAATAATAATTATTTATAAATACAAAATTATCTATATTACTAATAATCAATAAATATAATTATATAATATTAAATTAACTAAAACCTAAGAATTAGTAATAAAAATTATCTATGTTACTAATAATCAATAAATATAATTATATAATATTAAATTAACCAAAACTTAAGAATGAGCAATAAAAATTATCTATGATACTAATAATCAATAAATATAATTATATAATATTAAATTAACTAAAACCTAAGAATGAGTAATAATTTGAAAATTATTATTGTCAAGTATCAATGATAAGTATTACCAAAATAATTGACCTTCTTTATACTCGTAATGCCAGGGTAATAATTTACCTCTACAACAGGACCCTTGTGTGAAGTAGTTATGTATCTAAATGTTGCACAGAAAGCCATAAATCATTCATCAACCTGTTAATTTAGTAAAACCCAGGAATGAGTAATAATTTTAAAATTATTATTGTCAAGTATCAATGATAAGTTTTACCAAAATAATTTACCTTGTATGAAGTAGTTATGTATGTAAGGGTAATAATTAATTTACCTCTACAACAGGATCTTGGTATGAAGTACTTATGTATGTAAATCTTGCATAGAAAGCCAAAATAATAAAGCATTGACCAACCTGTTAATTAATTAGAAGAATGAAGTTAAAAGCAGCTTGAAAAAGAGCAGGAATATGTAAATAATAGAATACGGGGCCAGTTATTTGTCTCTTCCTTTTTCGGTTTGTAAAACACAGTTGTAAAAATTAGATGAATACAAATAAATTTTAGTGCACAAGGTTTACAACTTTTGAATAAAAATAAAAAAAGGAGGTCCAGTCCATAATTTTTTCCTTGCATTAGCTTATCCTTTTATCTAAAAAACTATATAAAGCATTAAATACAAAAAGGAGGTAATCTTTACATGGTTAAAGAGTAATAAGTAATCCTAGTCATTATACAAAAGCTTAAATGCAACACGTCATACATGTGCAGTCATGCAAGCATTTTATTTGAATAAAATTTAGTTATGATTATACCATGTCAGGTTTCTGAATGCATTGCTTGATTAATTGTTCCCAAAGTTCATCATCATGCTGCATGGTTACAACCTTTACGGCCTGCAAAAAATTATGACCGCTTCAAACTTAAAATCACCAGAGTTGTCATTCACAAGTTACATGTATGTTGTAACCAAAAAGCAATTCAATTAGAAAAAAAATAATGTAACTCTCCTATATCCCCCAATTCCATGTCTTCTTGTCTCAAACTTTACATGCTATTTGATATACTTAGCCGATTTCAAGAATTTAACAAAATATGCTGTATAACAGATTTTTCTACTGTATTATTAGCAGTCCAGTTCCCAGTATTATTTAACAGTGTTTTTGGTGCAAACATAACTCCCTTTGTTTATGATTGGTGTCAAGTGGTGTTAAGAGACAAGTGAATCAAGTCAACAAATGATGTTCAAGCTTATTGAAACGGCCAAGGTCTACGAAAAAACTTGCCATGACAACATCTTTTTTTGTGATCAGCTTGTGTTTTACTACATGGTATGATTTGGAGTAAAGTTAGGAGTAAGATTTGGAGAAATCCATCTAGACTAATTGAGCACACAATTATTAGAGTGCACTTAAATTGAGTTAGATCCCTTTACTATGTTTATTAACATTTAAAAAATAGAGAAAAATAAAAAATAATTAATCTAACTTTACAATGATTGGAAATATAACTCTAGTTTTAAAACATATAATCATAATAAGAATGTGACTGACTTCACATGATTAATATGAAGAAGAAAATGATCAAATATTTCTTTTGCACTTCTTATGCATGCATGTTTTAATATAAAATTAAATAAATTAAAATGTATATTCAATAAATAATAATTCTTTTGTAACAAATGATGGCTAGTGTAAAATTAGGATTAATTAAGCTTTTCGTCCCTAAATTTTTCAAAAATTGATTTTTAGTTCCTGATCAAAAGTTTGATTGATCAATATTTCTCAACTTTTTTTTTCATTAAAGTTTTTAGTCACTGAACAAAAAATTATCTGATCAAGGTACTTAAAATTTTTAAAAATCCAATTTTTAATTCTGAAAATCATATCAAATAAATAAAAATAACAGGTTCAAATTTTTGTCTAAAAACTAAAAATCATTTTTTTATGTTTAGAAACTTTAATCAATTAAACTTTTATTCAACGACTAAAAATCTCGACGAAAAAAATTAAGAGACATTAATATCTCAAATTTTTATTTAAAGACTAAAAACCAAAATTTAAAAAAATTTTAAGGATTAAAACTTAGTTAACACTTAAAATTAAAGTTATGCTATTTTTATTACATAATATAGTTAAATTTAATTATTTTTTAATTGAAAAACTGTACATTATTTTTTAATTAAGAGACAAAAATAATCACTTTTAAAGTAGGTTGAGTGCCCCAAATTTAAAGGGAAAAAGTATTTATGCCCCAAATTTTTCTATTAGTCGCGACTAATAGAAAAACGTTGTTGGCTAATAAGATATAAGTCACTATCAGCCTATCGAAAAAAAAAAATGTTCTCTATAATCCAACCGTTCAGACTTTACTAAATAGAAACTTAGGCCATCTCTTTTCTTCACATTACATCGTCTTACTTTTTTCTTTTTTGGTGGATTAAAGTGTTACATTGATAATTTGATATGATTTATGGTTGGACACAATGTTGAGTTCTAGATCGTGCTGAGTCGTTATCAGGGATGGATTGAAGATCGATCCAAAAAGATTCTACGAATATTAATTCACATTTAAATTAAAGTTTAGGAACTTTATGTTAAGCTTATAAATTTAGAAAAATTTCTTAACTCTTGTTTATTTAAAACTTATTTTTAGATTTTTTTAGCGTCAAACATATTTTAAAAAAATAGTCAAATATAATCTAAATTAATTTTACTTTCAAACATAGTTTCAAAACACTTATACCAGCAAAATTTATTGGCAAAGTGGTTCCATACTTAAGTCTCTTAATTAAGGTATGATATTCGATTTTCAACTTAAATATGATAAAGTAACAACGGAATATATTACTTTATTTTAAAAATAGACCAATCCAATGGACGAGAAATTGTCTATCTTGCTCCTGATGAGCCCTCATATCCAATCACGTAAACTCTTAGTAATAAAAAAAATAAAGAGAGATAGGTTAGCTCACTTAGCACACTATTTTTCCATTGTTATTTTAAAATTACTTTAGCTTGTTTGTTGTATTTTTGTAGTGAAAAATAACATATATATAAAAAGAATAATTTTAATGAATTGTTAGTGTGCTACCTGATTCGACAAAGAATTAATTCGCAGAATAATCAGATAAAGGAATAAAGTTTATCATGCCATCATCCATAAGATAAAATCATAAAACTTATATATTTTAAATATATAAAAATAACTATTTAGCATGTACAATGTTAGATACTAAAATATTAGTATATAATTATATATGTTAGTAATATACACTTATGTTAATATATATTTACTTATTTTCTTAAAAACTGTTAGTAAATTATAATTTTATTTTTCTTAAAATATATTCAAAATATAACGTACAAATGAAAAATACTTTTTTTTAAATATAAGTATTAAGTAAGAATAATTTTAAAGCTTGCATCTACGTACATTTTATATGTATCGTCATGGGAAAAAAGCAATAGAACAATTATATCCAGTAGTGAGATTGATGTCATGTAGATGTATTTTAAAAGCAAGTACTTGAAAGTCTGCCTAATTTACCATAAATGGAATAAATGAGCCAAACTAAAATGTCTGCTTAAAATTCAGGCTTTACTTACGGTTAAGAGTATCTATATTTAAAAGAGTTATGTATCTTAAATTAATGACACTTATAATTTTACATAAGTTTAAATATTTTATATAAAAATTTACTTTAATGTTATTGTTAAAGTAATTGTTTAACGTGAATCCTATAATACCTAAAAATTATGTTATTTATAATATAAATTTGATTAAACAACCATGTTTATAAAAGCAGCATGTCAATTGCTCCGATAAAAAAAAAGGTTAAACAATTTTGCTTGGAGTGAAGTAACTTTTGTAAGTACTCTCATTGGTGTTACTTTAATATTCTATTAGATAAGATATATATTTTTATATAATTGAAATTTATGATAAATAAACATATTTAAATGAATAATTTAATTATATTTTGAATTTGTAAAAGTAATTTAAATGGTAAATAAGATTATTTTCAATTGATAATTTTTTTTATATAAAATATTGAAATTTAATTTAGAAATAAAAAAAAGAGAACATATTAAAAGAGATAAGTTGTTATATATATATATATATATATATATATATAAATATAAGTTTAAGATAGTTGATTTTTTTTTACTAGTTACTTTTGTAATGTATGAAATACACTTTCAAAGAAGTGAAAACAAAACAAAGAGAATATTGGGAGTTTCGATTGACAGAGTGAGAATATTACTGGACAAATTATGTATTTTAATTTATAATATAGAAATGAATAAAAAAATAAATTTATTTAAATTTGATTTATTTATATGTGAGTCAAATTTAAAACTTTTATTTAACATATTTTATAAATGTCATTTTGATTTGTTTCAAACTTCACATAAATCAAAAATAAAAAAGGGTGTTGCTATTCGCCACTATCAAGGCATGAAATACCTATTCAAACCTCATTTAAATTTTTCACTCCATTTGGAGGAGGTCTAGTTGATTTGCCCCTTCTTCAATCACGTCTAGATCCATCATGAGCGGCCAAAGGTGAAGCTTGTAAGGCATGGTGTTCAAGTGCTACCATACCCTACTCATCCGCAAGTTTGAAGGTACGTGGACCAGTTGAGGTTAGCAACCCATATTATGACGCGATATTCTGCCACAAACAAAGGATTGGTACATATCTCTTAGGAGAGGTGGTATCAGGAGACGTCTTCCTTCCACTTGCCTGTTGGAGAGATGAACATCACTCTGGATGATGTGTCCTATTTGTTGCATTTGATTGTGACAGACAAATCCATTGATCATGTCGCCTCACTCTTTGACAAAGAGGTGGTGAAGATCCTCCTGATGAGTCATTTGGGCATTCTAACAGAGACAAAGGCTTCTATAGCGGCAAATGCAAGTGTCAGGGTAAGGTTGACGTGGCTGGAAGACCTTTACCATCGTTATGTTGAGTCGAGTTCGTATGTTTAGGTTGCGGCAACTTATCTCTTGCACTTGATTTGCAGTGTGATATTTGCCAACAAGTCCTGAACTCACGTCCATGTTGTCTACCTCCAATACTTTGGCAACCTAGATGGTTGCCATGAGTACGCATGGGGAGTAGGTGCACTAATGTACCTCTATGACCATCTCTCCTATGCGAGCCAATATAGCAACAAAAAATATGGAGGTTATATGACATTACTCATGGTAAGTAAATTATTTTAGTTTTTTTATTACCATAATTAATATTTTTATTAATATGTTTTATAGTCATGGGTGTTTGCACATTTATCAACTATTGGCTATTTAGAGTCGGGGGATTATGTTGTGGAGGACCTGGTAGCCACTAGATGGAAATCGTTGAGAGGAACCGGGTGTGTCCTTCCGGTCAGGGAGAGACTAGATAAGCTATAAATGGATGTTGTCATATGATGTCCATATGAAGATCACAAGGATGTGAGGCCTTTCACACAACAATCTTTTTTCTTTGGCTCCATTAGATGAGGGACTGGCGTGAGGCCTTATTGTCCGGAGAAGGTGTTGAGGAAGTTTGACCATGTCCAAACAATTCTACGCCGGCCACCTCCTCGTCCTACGTATCAGCTTTGTGATCGGGCGTGAGCGGAGTGGCAACAACATATCACTCCTCTTGGTGATGATGTACCACTTGGGGGTCCTTGAGTTTGCACCTATGACTATTTGCCTTAGTTTTACAAGGTTTCCCATCCCTATGTCATTTCACTGGAGGAGGGACAACTAGTCAACCACCATATGGTCATGTACATTTATCGCCTGTCAAAGTGAAGTCATAGCCTGGGCAACCACTGCCAGACTATTTACCAGGTGGAGACTACTCTTGCCTGGTAATGCAAATTGGATTTTATTGATTTTTTTCTACATTGTCATTGAAAAATAGTTACTAATTGTAATGTAATTGTTATTACATGATCAATTTCGAAGAGCGTTAGAAGCTATGTAGAGCTTGTTGGACCTCAGACCTGTGCCAAAGGGCACAAGTCATCATCAACTCATACAACTTTGAAATTGTTGTAGGAGGGCTTAGTAGTTGGCTGCAACTTAGACGCATAGAGACCTAGGAAAAGGATTGGCAAGAATGGTGGCAAGGGTGGCAAGAAGGGTGGCAGAGGCTATTTACTTTTTTTATTATTGTCATTATTAGTATATTTTGATTTATTATGCACAATTTTTGTTTTGACATTTTTTTAGTTTATGTTTTGGTTGAATTATTTTTTTTTTTTGTGTTCGACAATTGTTTAAACAATGCACGCTTAGTAACAACAACTGTTTCTTCAATTGATTCATAAAACTAACATCAATAACTAAAGAAACATTGATAATACAAACTTTTCTAAAAAAACAACCAACATACAATTTTTATAAAGTAAAACATGACTGCACAAATTTATCATGCATTAGAGCAATGATCTCATCAACATATTTAGGTTTCCTTGGTTTGCCCAATAGGGCAAATACTTCATATGAAGATTGGTCCAAAGTTGCATTCAACTCAATTAGACCTTTATTACTAAATTTTGAAAAAATGAAAAAGAATTTTCTCATCATCATTGCGTTTAAGCTCTATACACTTATATTCAACACGACCATCACCTACATAAACAAGTTGGCGGTAAAAAAGGTTCAGTAAAATTCCACTACCTTCGATGGAGTATGTAATTGTTTTCCTTAAAGTATCAAGCGACATATCCTCACTTATTCTAACGACTTCAGAATAACTGGGACATTTAAACCATACCCCTTCAGATGATAAAATTATGTCACCCTTGTAATACACAACAATAGGTACATTCTCAATGTTTTCAACAATATGGTGAATATTAGGGCAAGAAAAACAATTGGAACTTTAGGAACAATTGTAACCAGGCTTTTGGTCCAAGCAATAGTAATTGGAACTCTAACAAATCCTCTTAGAGTGCTAGGAATGAAAACAAGAATTCTAACTGGAGTTTTGGGGTTCTTGGAAATAAAGATTCTAATTGGGAAAGAAAAGTAATTAGAATTGTGACTCTAGTGATGCTAATCAAAACACCACTTTGAGAAACAATAACAACTGGAACACAACAAATACCTTAAGCGATGATGGTGTAATTGAAGGTTCAAATGAAAATTTCTAATGGAATAAGTGGTGTGAACTAGAGGAGGTGGTTACTAAGGTAGATGTGACTTTAAAGGTAGAGGTTTTCGGGCTAAAGGAGAATGTGATGGCTTTGGTCTAACAATATAGATGGTTTAGACTACGTCTATATTTAATAGTGTTCGGTCAATACGTCTTAGGAAAAGTAGTGTTCAGTCAATACGTCTCAGAAAAAATAATGTTTAGTCAATAAATGTAGTGTTGCAGTATTCAATCAATAAAAAACACAAAATGTATTTTTATTTTATTCAATTTTTTAAAAAACAGTATAACAGAATCATGATTCTATTTTGATAAGGGGGTGTAAAAAAAATAACAATGGAATCGAGATTCCATTGTGATAAATGGGTGCCAATTAAAAGAAAAATAACAATAGAATTATAATTTCATTGTCGTGATTTCATTTATATTATACAACAAAATCATTATTTTGTTGTGATAAAAAGGGTGCGAATTTGGACATTCAACAAAATCATGATTTTGTTGTGCATTTTATTCAATAGAGTCATAATTCCATGGGAAGAACATTCACATAATAGAAAAAGCTATTAGTCCCAAGGTAGGGGCCAAAAGAAATTTCTATGAGACCAATAGCAACCCTTTAACTCAAATCCAAATGGCCCCAATAGACCTAAGACAACAAAAGGTAACCAACCTTGTCCAATAGGCCCAAATAAAAAAAAATTAAGGATAACTAACACATGATGATCAGGAATCTCTTAACAACGAATAATTCAAAGGTGTTAGTTCTCATATTAAGAGATAATTACTTTATGAGATGGAAGCTTCTTATATTATCTTATCACATCATGTCAATACTAGAAAAGGTCTATATACGAACTTAGATCACAAACCTAGGATGACCTTAATTGTAATCATATTATAGCCACATTCTAGCTTTGATTTGAATTGACTTTACCATCAAAATTCTTGTAGGTGGCTTCTCCCACTCCTCCAACTAGGAGATCACAATGAAGACATATACCCATTGAAGACCAACTTAAATGCTAATTAGATACATGTGCTTCTTAGCTTTGGGCTGATAAGAAACAAGATTTAACTCATTTAACATGTGATTAGATATTTTCTATTATTAAATTTGTTTTGAATAGATTTTTATTAGTTTGACATGTATCCTAAGCTTTTCATGTAAGAAAGTGAACCTAAATTAAAAATAAAACATAATTTTATATTCATAGAAATAGACATAAAACATTTGTTTTTAGAACATTAATGAATTTAATTAATGAACATATAATATAAAGAGTTTTTACACTATATTTATCTAATCATATATGATAAATTTATTAATTTTTATGATAATTATCTTAAAAGTTTTACATAATATAATTTTTTATTGCATTACTAAAAGGGAATATTAAAAGCGATAAGTAATTATAAAAATTAAATATATACAAACAAAAATACAAGAATTTGAGATAGTTGATTTTTTTTACCAATTACATGTATAATGTATGAAATACACTTCCAAGAAGTGAAAAAAAAACAAAAAGAATATTAGGAGTTCGAATTGAGAGAGTGAGAATACTAGTTTGTGCATTTTAATTTATAATATGAGTAAATAAAATGAAAATTATTTAAATTTAATTTATGTATAAGTGAGTCAAGTTTAAAATAATTGTTTAACATGATTTATAAATGTCATGTGAATTTGTTTCAATTTGACATAACTCATATCCAACTAGTCCCAATAGACCTAAGATGACTAAAGCCTAATGGTAGACAACCTTGTCCAATAGGACCAGTTCAACAAAATCAAGGACAGCTAACTCATGGCAAGGAATTTCTTAAAGATAATTTAAAGATTTTATTTTTTTTCTAAATATAATTCAAAGGTCTTAGTTCTCCTCTTAAGAGATAATATTCCTCTATCACATAACAGCTTATTATATTATCTTATCACATAATATTAACGTTAAAAAGAGTCTATATAAAAACATATATCACATATATCACTGGAAATTAACCCTTAAAAGATTATTTAAGCTCTTAAAAAAAAGGATTATTTAAGGAGTATGTTGCTATCATTCATGATCCACAAATTACCCAAACATTAAAAATATGTATTACTACAAAAAAAAAACACTTTTAAAGATGGTTCTCTGTAACTTTTCATGATAATTTTTAATTGTCTTTGAATCTGACGTTGTTTAACACTTTTCACGATGGTTTTTAGACCGTCTCAAAATCTCATATTCCACATCAATTCTATCAAAAAGCGTCTTAAAATATGTTTCTATTGTTTTAAAAAAGTTAAAAAAATTGTTAATTCTAAGATAATTGTTTCAAAATTTAGGATTCTAATTAAGCAGTGCTATTTTCTCCCAACTCGTGTATGGTAAGTGTCCATTCGAGTACTTACTAGCATGACAGTTAGCAAAGAATCCGATACGCTTGCAAAACTAATTAATTCCTTGTACTTTTCTAGTCCTATAAATGAGGCTCTCCTAGAAAATGCTTTCATCAGCAAGAAGCAAAACCTCTTCTAACTAGAGAATTATACAAACAAATTGTGGTTTTCTCAGCCACCAAAAGAAAGGAGCAAGATGGGAGCCAACTTATCCAACGTGGAGAATGCTCATAAATCATCCGGCCACCTTCTCACCTTCCATTCCACCGCTAAATGGAAGACTCACTTTGATGCCTCCAAACAAACTAACAAGTTGGTATGTACATACAGCTACAATTGTTAGCCCTTCATTTTTTAATTTTTCACTTTTTAGCTTTCATGATGAGATATTGTGTCCCCATTTTTTACTTTTAATTTTTTTTGCTAAAGATGGTGATCGATTTCACGGCTACATGGTGTGGACCTTGCAAATCCATGGACCCAATTATCCAAGAGTATGCTGCAAAGTACACCAACGTGGAATTCATCAAAATTGATGTGGATGAATTGATGGTATTGCTCTTTTTCTTTTCTTTCACTATTACTCATATGCCTCTTAATGTCAAGAGAAACAGACTATATAGTATATAGTATATGTACATTATTGTACATGTATTATTATTTTTGTGCGCTGTATCCTCGTTTAGATATTTAAAATCGACGAATCGTATCAATGTTCATATTTAATTAATTGTAAACAGGAGGTCTCTCAAGAATTCAAGGTGCAGGCAATGCCAACATTCATATTGATAAAGAAAGGCAAAGTTGTTGATAAGGTGGTGGGTGCAAAAAAGGAAGAGCTGCAAAAGCTTATTGAGAAACATCTAAATTAAACTGAGCTGCAAAAAGCTTATAGTAAACGAAGAGGAATAAGGAGAAATTCTTCAATATCTCCTGCCATACCCCATTATCAAGTAAAATGGTGTGATGTGTGCTTAGCTAATTTTCTTGAAACTCAAAAAAACAAAAATGTTTTGTTGGCGTTCAAAGAATGTATGGGGTAACAAATTGTCATTTATTTTGTAAGAGACATCAATGTCAGACGAGCGTTGGTTAATTACAATTTTATTTATGTGTCTTTGACATAATTTGAATGGATGACAACATTTCTTTTTTGGTTATGGATAATATTTTATGTGAAGTTATTTGGTTTATGAGACGTAATTTAATCTTAAGCAATATTTTTTGGTATGAAATATTTTATTATTTTTAACTAATAAGAAGGTCAGGAATGTATAAGTGAAGAGAGAATACATAAATTGATTAGAGAAAAATATTATCGGAATAATTTTAATGTAATTTGAATAGAGAGGATACAAAGATTTTTTTTAATCATGATACTTGTATGAAGTAGAGTGATGATTAACTTTTGTAGAAAATTGTAAACATATATAGAGTAAGTATTCTTCTTTTAATATAATTTATTTTATATCCAAAGGTTAATTAAAATTTAAAACCTAAACTACTTAGTTAAAAAACACAAATCCAAATGATCAATTACAACTATTTAATTAAATTTAAAGTAAATTATACAAACTTTTCCTAAATTTTAAAAAAATTACATATGTATATTCTCTTCTTTTAAAACATACACAAATCTCTCCTAAGGTATAAGAGAGTTACATATGCCTTCAATATGTTTTAAAATATATCTAGATTTAGTGTTATTAGTACTTATATGAAGTTAATTCAGGTGATTTTATGCATTAGATTTTTTATAGCTTGATTAGAGTAATTTCATTTGCTCTATGAAACCCATAATTGTCCATTTGATATATGGGTTGATTGAGTTTTCTACACATTGGTTTTCTTTCTTTCTTATCAAAATTATCTCATACTTAAAAGATGATGATAAAGATATTGTTGAAAAAATACTCATGTACAACACAAATGACTTATTATTGTCAAATATTTAAATTATATTTAGTAAGATTTATGTATGTTTTAAAAAATTGAGGAGAAACAATTTTCTTAAATCTCATATAAGATTTGCGTAGGTTTCAAATAGTAAGACATGTGTAGTTTTTTAAATCTTGAAGGAAATTTATGTAATTTACTCTTATATTTAATTAATTTTTTGTATTGTATTATGTATTTGAGAAGGAACTTGTTTCCCAAGGAGCTGACACATCTCTGGCTTGCTTCCCACGAAACAACTAATGTCTACTTGCTTCCCACGCAAGTTCTGAATTCCTTTTTATCATAATTATATATATATATATATATATATATTCTATTCCCAAAAGATTAACCCTAAACTAACCAAGCGGTATAAGATAAACGTCCACACCTTAATAGGCTTTCATCCATTGATTCACAATTTCTTCGAGTTTTTTACTTTGTGCGTGTGCTGTGCCATACTCTGTTCTCTCGCGCCAAGAACAGAGCTTGGGTCTGTCTTCTCAAACAGAGCGTGCGTGCGTCACTGTCGAAGCTCCACCTCACACCACCGCTCTACCGTCGCGTTTGGGGTTTCGCCACCACCGCTGCAGAGGGTTGTTGCCGCCGCCGCCGCCGCCGCCGTGTGACGATGGATAATGATGACAGTCTAAAGAATTGGGTATCCGACAAATTGATGTCTCTATTAGGATATTCTCAGCCCACCCTTGTTCGGTACATGATCGGACTATCCCACCAAGCTTCTTCACCGGCTCATTTGGTTGACAAACTAGTGGAGTTTCGGATCCCATCATCAAGCGACACTCGCGCATTCGCGGAGGAAATTTTTTCTAGGGTTCCTCGTGTACCATCGAGTTTGAATCAGTATCAGAAACAAGAGAGGGAGGCTGCAATACTGGCAAGGAAGCAGAAGACTTACACAATTTTAAAGGCTGATGACAATAGTGACCATGCATATGCATATAAATCTAGAAAGCCTGATAATCGTAGCAAACGTTTCAGGAAGAAATCAGAAGTTCACGATGATGAGGGAATTGCGAGAAAGGAGAGGGGGAGACAAGTTAAGAGAAGAATTTCCCCTCATAAAGATAATCATTCAGATTCAGAAGAAGAAGAAGAAATATTGGAAGATCAAAGAGAGAAGAAGGAATTAGAGCGGCATATGAGAGAAAGAGACGAAGCAGTGACACGGAAGTTGGTGACTGAACCGAGATTAACGCGAAAGGAGAAAGAAGAGGCCATTCGAAGATCTAATGCTGCAGAGAATGATGACATTCAAACCTTGAGAAATTTTTCGAGGCAAGAATACTTGAAGAAAAGGGAGGAAAAGAAATTGCTACAACTGAGAGATGATATAGAAGATGAGCAATATCTGTTTGAAGGTGTTGAGCTTTCAGAAGCAGAATTATGCAAACTGAGGTACGATAAAGAGATGTATGAGCTTGTGAAGAAGCGGTCGAAAGAGGATGATAATGTGAATGAGTACTATAGAATGCCAGAAGCTTATGATCATGAAGGCGGTGTTAACCAGGAGAAGAGGTTTTCTGTGGCTATGCAGCGTTACAGGGATCCAAATGCTGAGGATAAGATGAATCCATTCGCCGAACAGGAGGCCTTGGAGGAACGTCAAATTCGAAAGGCAACGTTGAAGTTTGACTCAAGAAATAGAAAACAAGCCTTTGATGAGTATCAGTTTGTGTTTGATGATCAGATTGATTTTGTCAAGACATCGGTAATAGATGGAGATAAGTTTGATTATGAAGAGATGGTGGAAGATTCACATGAAAAGTCCAGAGCAAAGACAGCTAGGGAAGCACTTCAGGAAGAGAGGGAAAAGCTACCCATTTACCCTTATCGGGAGCAATTGCTCCAAGCTGTTCACGATCACCAGGTACTTATCATTGATGGTGAAACTGGTTCGGGGAAGACTACACAAATTCCTCAATACCTTCATGAAGCGGGCTACACAAAACATGGAATGGTTGCGTGTACTCAGCCGCGACGCCTTGCTGCTATAAGTGTTGCTGCTCGAGTTTCCAAAGAAATGGGTGTTAAATTAGGACATGAGGTTGGCTACTCCATCCGTTTTGAAGATTGTACAACAGATAAGACAGTGATTAAATACATGACAGATGGAATGTTGCTGAGGGAATTCCTTGGTGAACCTGATTTGGCAAGTTATAGTGTTTTGATCGTGGATGAGGCTCACGAAAGAACACTATCAACAGATATTCTGTTTGGATTAGTAAAGGATATTGCTCGTTTCAGACCTGATCTCAAGTTGCTGATATCAAGTGCTACACTTGATGCTGACAAGTTCAGCGATTACTTTGATTCTGCACCAAAATTCAAAATTCCAGGGAGACGGTATCCTTATGAAATATTTAACTTTACCGAAGCACCAAGTGACTACTTAGATGCAGCAATTGAGGCCTCACTCAAAATCCATGTCACTGAACCTCCTGGAGATATATTGGTATTCCTTACGGGTCAAGAAGAAATTGAAACAGCTGAAGAAAACTTGAAGCATCGGATCAGAGGCTTGGGGACTAAGATTGGTGAGTTAAAAATCTGCCCTATATATGCCAACCTACCAACTGAACTTCAAGCTAAAATATTTGATCCCACTCCTGAAAGGGTGCGAAAGGTTGTCCTTGCTACTAATATTGCAGAAACGTCATTGACAATTGATGGCATCAAGTATGTCATTGATCCAGGATATTGTAAGATGAAGAGTTATAATCCAAGAACCGGAATGGAGTCTTTGAAAGTAACTCCAATCTCAAAAGCTTCAGCTATGCAAAGAGCCGGTCGTTGTGGAAGAACAGGTCCTGGTAAGTGCTTCCAACTGTATACTGCATATACTTTTCACAAGGAAATGGACGATAACACTGTACCAGAAATACAGCGGACTAACCTTGCAAATGTGGTTTTAACTTTAAAATGTCTTGGTATTGACAATGTAATGCATTTTGATTTTATGGATCCTCCATCTGATGATGCCTTATTGAAAGCTCTTGAGCTTTTATATGCATTAAGTGCATTGAATAAGTTTGGTGAGTTAACTAAGGTTGGTAGACGGATGGCAGAGTTCCCTCTTGATCCTACATTGTCAAAAATGATAGTGGCCTCAGAAAAGTTCAAGTGTTCAGATGATATAATCTCTATTGCTGCTATGCTTTCTGTTGGTAAGTCAATATTCTACCGTCCAAAGGATAAACAAGTATATGCAGACAATGCAATGAGGAATTTTCACACTGGAAATGTTGGAGACCATATTGCATTACTAAGGGTCTACAATTCATGGAAGGAGACCAATTATTCAACACAATGGTGTTATGAAAATTACATACAGGTAAGGAGCATGAGACAGGCTAGGGATATCCGTGATCAACTTGCAGGTCTTTTAGAGAGGGTTGAGATCGAACTAACTTCAAATTCTAGTGATTTCGATGCCATCAAGAAATCCATTACATCTGGGTTTTTCCCACACTCTGCGAGACTGCAAAAGTATGGAATATATAAGACTGTTAAACAATCACAGAATGTTCGCATACACCCTGGTTCGGGGCTGGCGCAGGTTCTTCCTAGATGGGTTGTATACCATGAACTAGTACTCACAACCAAGGAATATATGAGGCAGGTGACAGAGATAAATCCAGGGTGGCTGGCGGAGATAGCCCCTCACTATTACCAGCTGAAGGATGTTGAAGATTCATATTCCAACTAGATGCCTCATGGAGCAGGACGTGCATATTTGGACAGCTAGCGGGCACAGTGGCACATTTGTTTAGGTTACTCTTCATTTATATGCTCTATTTTTGTCATATTACTAGTAATGTGGATGGAAGATCTTCAACACTAACTATATATTAGTTTCTGTGTTATTTTTTTGGTTTTAGCTATCATAAAGTTAAATACCTCATTTGTTGCTTTATCTTGCATATACAATAAATAAGTTCGTTATCTGCTGTTAATTAGACTGAACACCAAAAAGTTGTAGTCATGTTTTGTGTCGGTGTCCACACCTTATAAGTCGGTGATGTTCATAATTTTGTGTTTAGGCAGGAACAATAAAATTTACATAGATTACAACATTTTGTTAAGTTTTTGGCAAGGAAGACCTTAATCTTTAGGATATGAAATGGTTAAAAGTGAAGCAATCATACAAGCTTCTACATGTACTGTTATTATACACAAATGGAATATTTAACATACATAGCCTAGATAAGAACTCAAATTTTCCATTATTTCAACTCAATTCTTTAATTCTCATTTGACTACTTACTAGCATAGCAGTGTGGCAGCTATCAAGAATCCGTATCCAGTATGTTTTCAAGTGATTCCTTGTACTTTTCTAGTCCTATAAATGAGACTTTCTTGCATAATGTTTTCATCCAAACAAGTATGCTGCAAAACCTCTTCTAACTAGAGTTATACAAATAAATTTGGTTTTCTCAGTCACTCAAAAGAAAGGAACATGATGCGAGCCGACTTATCCAACAAGGAGAATGCTCATAAATCATCAAAGGCATCCAGCCACATTCTCACCTACTATTCTGGTGCTAAGGAAGGCTCATTTTGATGCTTCCAAAGAAACTAACAAATTGGTATGTTATGACAGCTATAATCGTTTTCTTTTTCATTTTTAGCTTTCATGATGAGATTGGCTCCCCCTTAATTTTATTTTATTTTTACCATTTTTGCTAAATATGATGATCGATGTCATGGCTACATGGTGTGAACCATTTAAATACATGGACACAATTATCGAGAATTTGCTGCAAAGTACAGGAACGTGGGATTCATGATGTGGATGAACTGATGGTAATGTTATGACTTAAGAGCAACACACTATATACATCATACATTCATAATGCATTATTACTTTTTTGCGCTGTATCCATTTACATATTCAAAATAACTTTTCTAAGGTGTGGGAATTCTGTTTCAAATGGATAGGGATTTTGACAGTTCTGAATGCAGATATACGAAGTCAATTTCATCAGTTTTGTGATTCGGTAGGTGTTTGTGGATTGGATGGGGAGGGGTGGAGGGTGGCGTGGTTTTCTGTTATAAGAGCAATGTGGATTGGCAGGAATCAGATTATTTTTAGACATGAAAAGCCTTCACCCTAAGGATATTTTTGATAATGCTTTACTGCAAGCTTGGAAGTGACTTAAAGCAAAAAAGAAGGTTTCTGCTATTCGTTGACAGATTGGATGCAGAACCCGATTGTTTCGGGTGTAGAAATTTATGAAAAAGCTCCAATTTTGCAGGAGAAGGTTGAATGTTGATGGTGGTTTTGTCACGGGTTTTTTAATCATGTGGCGAGCTTGGGAGATGCTGGTAGATTGTAGAATGTACTGAAATGTGGCTACGGACAAAAATTATCAGAACAGAACACAACAGTCTTGGTTTTGTTTTTAATTTATTCATGTAGAGAAGTTTTATTATGGGAGTAGAATTGATGCTGTTGGATTGGTGTAAGGAGCTGTCTCGTTAAATGGCAGGACTTTGTTATGGTTTGAAGCATATGGTAGTATCTAAAGTATTCGTATGCAGCTGGTTTTTTGTGTAGAAGGTGGTGCGTCAGGTATGTTATGCAGATCTTTCATTGCAGCAGATTTGGGTTTTTTCATCATTAATTTATTAAAATTGATATATTCTTAATATATTAAGAGAACTATATAGTTTTAACAAATTTCTAAAAGATGTATCAAAATTTTCATTCAATTTAATTTTTTATGTATTGGCTATCATTCAATTTACACTCCTATAAAAAAGTTACGCATAAATAACTGTATATAAGGTTATCCCCTAAGAGAAAAAACATATACACAATATACATATTTAATAATTTTATACAATTATATTTCTTATAACTCTCTATTTTCTTTTTCTTTTTCTTTTTTCCTTTCTGATCCAATCTCCAATTACATCTCACATTTTCTATCTCTCTCATCTTCATATCTCAACCATCATTTTCAATAATTTTTCAATGCCTCTCTACTTTTCTCTAAATGTTTCTTAATGAGAAATTAAAATAATATTATTTCATTTTTTTTGAAGTGGATTTATTTTCTAATTATTCTCATGTTAAAAAATAAATTTTGCTTTGACAAAATTTGAGGGTTAAGTATGCTTTTAAAACTTTAAACATGATATTTAAATATAATAAATATTTCCAATAATTGCTATCATGAATTTTAAAAATTAAATGTTATTATTTTTCCTGCTACAACGTTATAATTTTGTATCTTTTATTTGGTTTATATAATTTTGTTTTTATCTTTACAATTTTGTTTTTTTATTTTAACATTGAAACAGAGATAGGTTTCTTCAAATTTGGTAGTAAAAGCTAAAACAAATGAGATTAAGTTTAATTTTTCATTTTCTCTCTCTTAATTAAATCCAACATTGAACATCACACTCTATTACATTTATTCTAACACACTTTTTATTATTGAATAATTTTTTTAGAAACTGTAGAATTATGAATAAAACTCATTATATAAGAAACAAGACTTACAAATTTTTCTAATTTTCAATGAAGTTAAAAAAAAAAATGTATAACCACTCTCCATTCAATCTTTGCTTGTAATAATTGGTGACTCCGTTGTCTTGGCTATACTAGTTGTTGGTTTCGGGTAAAATTAGAAAGCCATTGCTTAGACTTATTTATAGTATATTTTAATGTTGTCGACATGGGCAAGAGTTAAAAGCAGTGATCACAATAATAATTTAAAGATTGTTGTATATATATATTAATGAAAGAGGCAATGATTTTCTTATTTTTTGTCAAAAAAAAACCATTGCTTATACAATAAATAACGACTTAGACGCTATAAAATATAATGACATAGACTACATTTATAAAACTGTTAATGTTAGACAACTGCTGTTCTAATAGATGTCCCATCAATATATACTATAGTAAGTTACTTAGCTACAACAATCTCTTAGTTATAAGACACTTGCTTCTTTGTCTCTATTTTCTTTTTTTAAGATTTTAATTTTTTGAAGATAATTTGTCACCACTTACTTGTTATGTGGCATTCATTAAATTATATTACGATATTTGACTATTAAATTAAGTAACTCATTTTAGAAAGAAAAAAAAAAGAAGAAAAGAAAAGGTAATCTCAATTATTGATGAAAAGTTCAATGTTTATTACATACACGTGTTGAAATATCAATAGTTAATCTTCTCATTAACAATTAAAATAAACAAATTTATATTTATAAAACTATAAATATATTTAAGTGTTTTTATTTCTCATGTTTATTTTTGTTATTTTATAACAATAAATTTTTTTCCTGTATACTTTTTGTCTTTGTCATGTTGTTTTCTTCATTAGCTTTTAAGATTACAATATCATTATAGTTGACTAAATATTAAGGGATATACTACATACGCGTTCACTCTGGAAAAAATAAATAAATTAGGGGACAATGATTCGTGGTTAGAACTTTTATTTCAAGTTAGAGAAAGTCTTGTACAGTTACCAACCTTACACATCATATAAGTAGTATCTACGTGTGTGTAGAACTCAATACTGATTCATGTGTTTTTTAACACATCACATCGATCATTTCATTAAAGATCAAACATTTAATACAGGTTGGTGCAAAATCAAACAAATGGTAACTAGCATAAAATCTTGATATCCTAGTAAGGGAGTGTGTAACACGATTAGATTGCCTCTTAATAAAACGAATCGCAACGCTTTGAAGATCATGCATAAGATTGAGAACATACATGCGTTGTCATAAAGATATGCTCTCGCAATCCAATTGTGTAACAGCTCATTGGTGGTTCCACAAAAGTAGATGACTATGCAACTAGATCTTTTGATGAGGGTTACATCAGAATCTTGAGATGCTGCAATAGTTCAATAAAAAACTTCTTGCTGATATAGAAATCATGCTTTTACTTCAAGCTGTGCCAAGGGGGAATGTACACCCTTCTTCTTGATCATTTTGGATTTTTCTTTTCATAAGGTTTCTGTCTGAGGCTTAGATGAATTTAAGCGCGAGATTCTTAAATGCCATGTTGCATTGAGCCAAATACAATTCCTAGTATGGTTGCAGCAGAGTTGCACCACAGAAAACAAATTCAATTGAGAGAATATTAATCATTTTGAGGAAGAATTTACGTTAACATGCATATGAATCATTGTTGACAGGTTATCATTATTATTCTTTTTAATTTTACTCTTGAGAAATTTTATTCAGGAATGTTGTTTAGTTTAGCCTTCTATTTTTGGAATAAACTTTCTGGAAACATTCATGGCCAAAATTGGTTCTTGAGATCGAATGATCTTTGCCTAATATTCCTACACTTACATTCCCTTGTGATAAAAGAGGGTTTTCTCATGGCATGAAAACACATTGATCCGAAAAAAGAAAATCGACGGCAATGAGAAATGATAAATAGTCAATTAATTAAAAGGAGAGAATAAGATACAGTTATAACTTATATATCAATAAGAATAGAACATATATCATATAAATACTAACAAGTCATTGATACAAAGTAGAATTAAGTTTGTATCACTTAAACAAAGTTTCATATATTTTTTTGATGAAAAAAACAATTGAAAAAATAAATTTTATTAAAAGGGATCGACTAAATTTTCTAATGAAACTTAATTAACAACAAAATTAATGAATACTTTGTTCTAAAAACACAATTAAAAAAAAAGGTTTCAATCCATTTCTTTTCATTTTCAGACCAATTCTAACATATCATGTTTATTAGGTATAGTCAATTAAAAACTCAAAAATACACTAATAGTAAGCAAAAAATGAGATAATGTGATTAACATAGATAGAAAGCAAGATGAGATAGAAGAGTTGAAAGAGGAAACAATTGTATAAATATTATTCTTCTTTTCGTCTCATCTCAAATTTTATAGGTTGTGCATGATCATGCACGAATTTTCTGCTCTACTTTAGCCAATCATCAGCGATATAATTTGATAACGATTAATGTTAATAAAATAATTAATTTTTTTATTTTTTTTAAATATTAATAAAAGTATAATTATCTCATCAAAATAAACTAATTCATGTGACAGTATAGTTCTAGTACTTTTAAAACCTTGGTTGAAAGCAGGATTATACCTTTTTCTGGGGGGAAACATGAAAACTCAAAATGGCTATACTTTATTTATTTATTGGTTTATTTCACAATAACGTCATGTTATGCGAACAGCCATTTAACTAACGTGAATAATGAATGGTGCTACTAGCACCAGCTACTGATTCTAGCACTTGTGCTCTCGAATTTGTCTAATAAGCTCCAATGGTCCATTTTACAGCTTTCCCCACTTGAAAGAATATGATTCATTTCAAAAGAAATCACATAGTAGTTTAGTTTCCTACAACTTTGTTAATCTTTCTATATATATTCCAAGTTTTCAACCAGTTTGCCATCGTCCAAAGTCCAAAACAATTAAGAAACCTTAGACTTCTCTAGCTTCTTGGTTTATCATTCCCTGCCAGAAGAAGAACCAACATGGCTCCCACCATCTATAATTTTTCGTATTCTAAAAGGTTTTCAGAGTCATTCAATTCTTCAAAATCAAAAAGAGAGTCATCCAGTTCCAACATCCTTGCTTTCCACTCCACAGCTCAATGGAATGCTCATTATAAAGCCACCAAAGAAACTAACAAACTGGTATGTTTGTGTGGCTACACTCTTTTAACTAGTAACATAATCAGAAGGTAAAGTTGGTTTTTCTTATACAGTCTTTCTTTGGTGTAGATGGTACTTGATTTCACAGCCACATGGTGTGGACCTTGCAAACTCATGGACCCAGTTATCCAAGAGTTTGCTGGAAATTACACAGATGTTGACTTCATCAAGATTGATGTGGAGGAGTTAACGGTATGTCCCTCATATCCCTTTACCTAATTTGTTAGTTATTGTAAAAGCAACATGAGAAGGACTAGAAACATACTTCAAACATATTTTCTTTAATTAATTAAAATTTATTGAAAATTACAAAATAAGGAAAGAAAATCATTAACCTACAAAATTTTGTCATCTTCAAAAAAATTTAACTAATAAAACAGGATGTGTTCAAAAGAATGTGTGAAAAAGTGTATTGCTAGCATTTTTGCAACATACATAATATATAAATGATATTTTTTTTTTCTGATAATTGATTTTCACCACTTGAGAACTGATTTGTATTCATGGTATAAATGATAACAGGAAGTGTCTCAAGCACTCCAGGTCTACCAATTGCCAACATTCATACTCGTTAAGAAAGGCAAAGTTGCTGATAGAGTGGTGGGGGTGAAAAAGGAGGAGCTGAAAAGGTCGATTGAGAAGCACAGAAAATAAATGAATGATGTAATAAAATCAGAAAGGCTCAACAGCACATTCTGCCATAACCAATTCCAGGAAAAAAAAAAAAACAAAACTACCAACAACTGAGATTGCAATAAGTTGTTGTCCTCATCATTTTCTCCCAATGAGAAGATATGTGTCATTCTTTTACCATCACAAGTATGCAATGTAATATGACACGTGTAGTTGCTCACGTTTAACCTACAAGGGCATCTATTAACATATATATCAATATTATTGGCCAGTTTTGGGTTTATTTTACTCTTCCCATCAAAATCTTCAACCACTAAATTTTATTGTTGGCCACCAAATATAGTTCTCTCTTAGAAGGAAAAACAAAACAGAAATAATACTCTAACTGTCAACTTAAGAAGAGGTTCTGTTAAATAAAAGGCAAAATTTGAAACAGAAATGATGGGACCAAAACGAATGGACATTGAGACACGAAAGATTCTCACTTAATAATGAAAATATCTTCAAATTAGTCCATGTCAAACTAATCACATCATAACAAACAAGACACCTCTATTTAGGTGAAAACAGTCAATGCACAGATAACCATAGTTCTATTTCTTTTTCCTTAATCTAGAACAGCAGAGTCAAAATACCAAAAGTGTAAAATATTTATATAGACTTGTTTACAAAGCTGCATCATGCTTCATATATGGTAGCAAGTAGCAACTATGCTAGGTATATTTGTAATATACACAAATTTCATATAGATTAGAGGAATTACTTAAAAGTTATTTACAGTGTAAACTAATCTTCATGTGAAAGAGGATGGTTAATGGATAGTTACAGCCATTAGACTCAAAATATTGGCTTAGTAATAAACATCACTGAGAATCCTTCTCAGATCACACTTCTGTTGTGTGGTCAGCCTTGATGGAAAAATAACATCAAACATGATTCTGAGGTTTCCTTTCTTGCCAGGTTCCTTTGAGATTGGCATGCCTTCATTTAAGATCACCAGCTCATAGCCAGGTTTCACAATATCAGCCATTTGGATTGTGAGATCTCTTCCATCCAAGGTAGCCAAGTTGAGAGTCTTTCCTATGAGAGCATCTACAAGTAATATCTTCTGGATCGCCACAAGATCATTTCCATCCCTCTTGAAAATAGCATGAGGACTCTCATCCAACACAAATATTAGATCAGCTGGAGCAAATCCTGGTTCTTGGTTGCCTTTCCCAGGAAAAGTGATTTTTGTGCCCTTCTTCCAACCAGGTTTTATGTCTATCTTCAAAATTTCTTCTACAGACTTCAACTCTCTGCCAAAACAAAAAAAAAAAAAAAAAGGGCTCCTAGTGAAAATGAAATGAGGCAAAAATGAAAAATCTATATGCTCCAACGTTTATGTTTTAGATACAAATTTGATCCAAATAGCCAAGTTCAACAGGAAATAAGCCTTATATTCGAATAAACCAAAGAAACATATTTTACAAGCCTGATATTCACACAAACCAATGAAACATATTTTACATACTAACACATAACATCAAGGGGGCAAACGCAAATCCCCAAAACAATTAAATTTCACCTTCCTCTCTTCACTTGTGGGCACAGAATACAGATAAATGTTTAGGTATGCGTGACTGCACAAACGTGCATGATCAAGCCAAATAAGCGTAAAGTCAAAAGAAAAAACCTACCAAAACATAATAATAATGAAGACGACAATAATAATAATGACAACCAAACAAAATGACAGACACCCAAGGCATGGCTAAAGGGTCATCCAACTACCATGTAAACTATCCTAGATTTATCGTACAACAAAAAAAAAATTATATTGTCTTTAATACAATTCCATACTAGCAGCAAATTTTCCTCTTTTTCCAGTACATACAGCTTTGATAACAGTAACACAAAAGTGTTTTTAGTTTTAATATTAGTAAGACAAATACTAATCAATACTTTAGGACATTGATTATGAAATTAAAAGAAAAAAGGTTTTTTTATTGGAATGTGCAAAATTGTAATGTTCATAACTTTTTTTACGATAAATATTTTCTGTTTTAGTTCCTTAACCATTACCTTAAGTACACAGGATAACAGGATCCTATTATTAATATCTCAATTCAAATGCTACCCTTGAAGCCAACACAAACTTGCAATCTTAATCAATGAAAGTAGTCGTATGTACCAGGAATTTACATCGGCCCTTCCAATTCTGTTATGGACAAAGCTTAGATACAGTTCATCAGGTGTTTTTAGTGTTATTTTTCAATCAAAATTAGAGCTTCACCATGCTAATTCACGAAATAAATGTTCATATTAAATGTCAACATAAATTTTATGAAACTTTTCAATTCTGATTGAAGAAGGGCACCAACATACCTAAGAATCAGTATCTAAATTTTGTCCACAGAATTCTGCACCAACAAAAAACACAAATCTCTGCATGCAATGAACTAATTAGAACGGCATGGATTAGTTAATTACCCGAATTCATCAGGAGCAACAATCCTTGAGACCTTCAACTTCTTTTTGCAACCGTTGTAAAGTTCTTCAAGGGTACAAAGCAAGCTGCTTTCAACCACCCCTGCATCCTTCATGTTCCCACCACCATATTCCTTGGTGAAGCGTTGAGAGTTAAGGGGATAGTGACCGTACAAGTCATAGATCTGGCGCTTCTTGGGGTCACTTAGCACATCATAGGCCTCAGAAACTTGTTTAAACTTGGCCTCAAACTCTTCTTTCCTAAGAGGGTCTTCAAGGTTCTTATCTGGGTGCCATTTCATGGCCAACTTTTTATAAGCCTTCTTCAACTCTTCATCCGTGGCATCATGCTTCACCTTCAGTATCCTGTAGTAGTCACCAGCAACCATGTCAATGAATGAAACAAGAACAGAACAACTAGCTCTGCGTCAAAATCAGTGCTTTATGAGGGGAAGAGACTTTGTATGGCTTTGTCAATGACTTTGTATAAGTGGCTGCAAAAGGGTAGGTAGGTAGTAGCGGAAATCACGCTCTGGAAGAAGAGGAGATAAACACTGAAACCACACTCAGACGCGTACTTTCAATTTTCTCTTTTTTTTCGAATTATAGTTAAGAAAACAGTTGCTAGCTGTTAATGCTATTTGATGCTTCACATGACAGCATGTGCAACAAAATGCGTCCAATACACGGATAATGACTGAGAATAATATATTGGTGAAATTACTTACTTGATTCTTTTTTTATTTTTTTAGTTTAATATAGTTTTTTCTCTTTTAAAAAGTTTAATTTGATATTTTATTTTTTTAATTCAGTTTAGTCTTTTATTTTTAAAAAAGATTATTTTGATCATTTATTTTATTTTTTTAATTTAATCATTTAATCTATTTAAGATTCAGGTTGCATTTAAGAATAATTTTTTTTTGGTTAAAAATAAAGTGAAGGAAATGATTAATACATCAATTTCATTAGGAAATGATTGCCTTTTAACAATACATTCTAAAAGGATAATTAGTCGAAAACAATCTTAATTAAATAAATTGAAGAATCACAAACTAAAAAAAAGTAAGATAAAGAATTAAACTAAATCAAAAGATTAAGATAAAAAAACCAAATAATTTTTTTAAAAAGATAAGCTATTAAATTGAATATAAAAAAAATAAAAAATTAAATTAAATTTTTTAAAAGATAAAAGATCAAATTAAATAAAAAATAAGATAAAAGAAATCAAATATATCATTTAACCTAACGCAACTTGATAAGTCAATAGTTGAAATCTTGATAGAATACAAGGGTTAAAAATTGTGATACAATGCTGTTATTTGTTATACAGAGAATGACCGAGAGTAACGGCATGGTTTATCACTATTATTGATTTTTTTCTCTCTCACTATTGTAGATTTTGCTTTTTTGTGTGTGTGAATTAGGGTTTATCCCGTGGTACCACGATCTATTAAACGAATTGACATTTTTCATGCATGAATAAAAATCAAATTTTTAATTACATATTTAAAAAATAGGATAATTTTAATTGTATACTTAAGAAATAAATTATCTGTTAATCACGTTATATTATGGTAAATTTTACTTTTACTTTTTTTAAAAAATTTCAGGAAAGGTTCTCTAAAATATCTAGTGTAGCCTTTACGCGTTGTAGAGTAATTTTGATTTGAAATATAAAGGCATACATAGTATTTTATTTTATGATGTGGAGTATTATTTAATAAGAACCTGACACATGACAATCAGTATTACTGATTAATTAACAATTAATGTTTAATTGTGGTCTAAAGAATTAATATTATATGATTTTATAAAATAAGAGATCAAATTTGAGAATTAAATTATTGAAATTAAATTCAAAATTAAAAATAAATTGGGAAACTAAATTTATTTTACCTTTATTAAATTGAGACTTTTTTATATAAAAATATATTAAATTGTCTGAACGTACAGATGTACTTTGTATGAGATAGACTAAGATACTTTCTAATATTAAAGAGAGTTGAATGAAGGACTGACAAGATAGAATTGAGTCAACTATTTTTTTTTTCACATACTATTTCTGTCCTTTTATATAAAAATATTATATAAAATTAAATTATAACTAGTAGGCAGTTGTAAGGGTACACGCTTTACTTTGGAATTTCTTTTATTATTGACCTGGTTTTCCGTGTAGTGCACTACAATAAACGTACAGTAACTTTTAAGACAGTATTTTTTAGACAATAATAATAAATTTAAAATATTCCTTTTATTATAGATTCATTGAATTTATTTTTGGTTAAATTAATTTTTTAGATTCAACTTGGTCATCTAGTTTTTTTTTTTTAATTTGATCCTCAAATTTTTTAAATTGATCCAATTTGATCTTTTAATTTATATTGTAAGAAATTTTTGTGATGGTTTAAAATCACACTAAGTGATTTTAAAGTGCTATAAAATACATATTTTTTAAAAAAAAATTAAAATTTAGAAGATCAAATTAAACTAAAAAAAACAAAGGAATGGATTTACCCTAAATAATAAATTAGAGAAATAAAAGATTAATTTAACCTTTATTTTTTAATCACTAGTGTGTCATAAAGAAATTTGGTCGATTGAAATTTTAAGTATGTTTTTGTGTGAAAATAATTTAAAATTATAATTAAAACAAATGATATGAATATTATAAGATGTTGAAAGGAAAATTTTAACATAAATGTAGTAAAAATATTGAGTAAATCATAGTTTGATACCTACGGTCTATATATATAAAAAAAATCCTAATTTGACACAGAATCCTTAGGAAACCAAACTAAATAAAAAAAACATATAATATTGTATAGGAACATGTAATTTAGTAAATAAAAAATAAAAAAATACCTTAAATAGGAGAATTTCTTAAATTTTCAACAACTTGCCTCTAGTTTGCATAAAATTTTCAACAAATATTTATAAGAAAAAAAATAAAGAGATAAAATCTGTCAACCATCTTTCATAAATTAAAATCAACTTATATGTATTAATTTTTATAAATTCTAAATGATAATTTTTTTGGAAATATATTATTTTTTTTTTTTATAAATATTTACTGATACTATTTAATATTTATTTAATGCAAAAGATCTGCTTCTGCCCAAGTTCATAGTTCCCCTTTCCTCTGCCCGTAGTAAAGCAAGAAAACAATGGTCCAATTCGTCGCCCAGTTGTTGAGGAGCCCATTTATTGTTAGGTCTATTCGGCCCAAACCATAGCTCATTGATAAAGTGCGTTAAGATAACGCTTATCTTTAGGGACATGCTAGGTGTACCCAGCAATGAACATTGCTGGTGTACCCAGCAATTAGGTGAATGGGTAAAATTATCCTTGTGTCAAAGTTTGAAAATAAAATTAATTTTAAAAAAAATAATTCCTTCTTTCGGAAGAAGTTTCTTCCGGTAGAACAATTTATTCTACCGGAAGAATTTGTTCTACCCGAAGAACCTTCTTCTGGAGAAGCTACCGGAAGAAGTTTTTCCGGTAACTTCTCCGGAAGAAGATTCTTTCGGATGAACAATTTATTCTACCGGAATAACCTTCTTTCGGTAGAAGCTACCGGAAGAACTTCTTTCGGTAACTCCTCCGGAAGAACACAAATTGTTCTTCCGGAAGAAGCTTCCAGAAAAACCTTCTCCTGAAAGAAGAAATTATTTTTTTTAACACAAGGGCAATTTTATCCATTCACCTAATTGCTGGATGCACCAACAATATTTCTGGGTGCACTAGCATGTCCCTTATCTTTAGACATAAAATAGAATAAGGCTTCTCTCACATTCAGTGTCGTTTTCTTTTTTTACTTTTTGGTTTTCTTCCCTTGGTCGTTGGTGTGACAAATACAACGCACGCTGCTAAACAGTATTTAAGTTTGGTAAGTTCTAATTTTTTAACATTGAGA
Organism: Glycine max; assembly: GCF_000004515.6. Lineage (NCBI taxonomy): Eukaryota > Viridiplantae > Streptophyta > Magnoliopsida > Fabales > Fabaceae > Glycine > Glycine max. Next base: position 4,378,126 of record NC_016088.4, on the reverse strand, counting down.
TATTAAATTGCTTCATCCATATCTTTGTGTTTGTGAAATTGCACCTGTTTCCTTTTGTGCAAAACAACAGAGAATTGTTCTTGTGCACCTTGTAATTGGACTAGTGCAACAGTTAGTTTATGAGTGGAAATGAAATTGAAGTTGAGGTGGGAATAAATGCATGTTCACTATTTGAGGTGCTTGGAAGAAGACGACGGCAATTTTGTCCAAGATTTTAATTAAACAAACATGTTCATGACACATGATGCAAGAGATGGGTTTAAATGACTTTTTTTTTATTCATTGGAATAATGATAATAACAATTTGTCCTCGCTATTTTAATAAAATGGCTTAAATGTTTTTTATTTTTTATAAATATTCAATTTGTATATTTACTTTTTTAAACTTTTGTTTTATGTTGAGTCTCTTATAAAATAATAATTTTATTTTTTATCTTTGGCATTTTTTTAGTTCCAGATGAATTGGCAAATTTTATGTTTATTTCTTTATTCATCAAGGACTAAAACAAAATATTAAAGAGCAAAAATAAAATTTTTATTTAATTAGAAAGTCAACACAAAACAAAAATTTATTAAAAAAACATAAAAATTAAACATTTATTAGGGATAAAAAAATGTTTAAACCTTTAAAAAATTATTTGTTGAATACTATGAATATTACCAATGACATTATGTTTTGTTGCACAAATTGAATATATTGAAATGCCGTAACAATGCAGGGGTACTGCTGGCACTCTTCAACGTAATAAAATTTAGTTTCTGCGGTGAAAAAGAAAATATTAAGAAAATCCTGAATGTCTTCAAATTAACGAAATGCTGTTGATATTTAATGTTTTCATCGTACTTCAACAAAATACTTTGCAAGCTTCTAAACAACCATATAAGATTTCTTTTCAATCTTTTATGTATTTAGTTATAACTAAGGGGGAGAATGGAGGAAGAGTTTAACCGCTCACACTCTACTCAACTCCTTAAAACATGGTATGGTCCAAATCTAATTAAATCAGTGATGGCTCTTTGTGGGGGTTAAGATTAGGCCTAAGCTTCTTGCACTCCGTGAAAAAAACAAACACCTCATTTATAGTTCGATATGTAAAAATTACATTTCGAATTAGACTTACTGGAATACAGAGAGAGTATTGTTTATTTTATGGAGTGCAAGAAGAAATACCCTTAAGATCAAATTGTAGCCAGGCATGAAGGCCTAACTGAAGAATTTAGTCCAAGAGGAAGATTGAAAAATTTGAGATCAAAAGCATTGAACTTCTTCACAGTCACGTAAAGCATGCATGCATGCATGCATGCATGATTGTTTCGGGGGATGAGTAAGGAAGTGAGGGCAAGTTTATCAGTATCCATATTTCTGGAAACCCTCTCTTCATTGGTAAGCGGTTTTCCATAAGAAACCTTTTATATGCTGAGGACCAGGCCATTTCCAAATAGATTGGAAAATTATGAGCTGAAGAGGCAGAGAAATGAAGAGAGGAAAGAACATTGTTGAGTGATGTGAAAACAAAATCCAATTCTTTTCATGTTGTCATGCATGGTTGAGATATTATACAACTCTAGATTAACATGTAAAGATCCAAAAAGAACTTTTGAAAAGACCCGGCCTTACTGAATCAAAGAAATGTAAGTTAAATACAAAACAAGGAATATATAGTGTAAATTTAAATGCAGTCCCAGGTATGAGGACATGCCCAAGTTACCCAAGAAAAGTCACGATAGTATAATTGCTCAGGCATGTGATTATCCCATTCTTCTTCTGTCTATTCCTGATTTTCTGTGTTATTAAAGATATTAAAACCTTCCTAGAGACTGAAATAGAGGTTTTATGTGTTTTAGCAGCCCTCATATGACTCCTTGGCCTAGTGAAGGACTTGGATATGTGAAGTCATACCGAGTTGGGTTTTGCTAGATTGAACCTAACAGGGTAGACTAAGAATGGGCAGAAACCTCATTCATAGAATTTATCTCACAATGTCCATGGCTTTTGCCAAATATAGAGCAGTAGTAGCACCACATGGGACTTTGACCAAAGTCAATGATAATAATAATTTAGACTTATCATAAATTTCACCAAACTTTTGTTCTAAATCATGAGAAAGTAAAGTTTCTTTAACCTTGTTCTAAGTCTAAAATTCACGATTCACAAGCAGCTTATATATTAGGAGCTGACAATAAAGTTTCAACATGAACATATTAGACATGGATCTACTGATAAACAAAATATTATACATGGATCATGGATATTTTTCTTTAGAGAGGGAGATTCTGAGCAATGGGCAGAAATAATACTCAAATCAGTATCCTTATAATACAACCATAATTGTTAAAAGAAATCAACCTTTACATGTATTATCTCCAAAATCTCCCTAAACTGTTAACCATGATGGAGATTATCAAGACAAAACTTTTCATCCAAAATACAATGAAGTCTGGAGAATCATTGTTTAGAACAACATCTCGGGCTTATTTTATTCACAATAGAACAAAACACTTGGAACATGAACATACCTTAAAGAACTTGAGATTTTGGGATACGGCAAAATAAATATTTAAACAAAAAGTGGAGGTACTTGTTCATAATACTACATGCATATAGGAAAAATAAGTGGACAATTGAGATGCAGAAATTTGATGATTATTCAGATTAGAGATTATTTATCAAATTCCCAACACCAGTAGATCAAAGAGCAAAATAGACTTGAGAAAGATTTAACTTTCGTACACTGTAAATGAATAACTTCTTAACACAGTTGTCGGATAACGTGTGGACAAATCATTAAAGGACTCTGACTATCAGAAAAAACTACCTAAGAGGTCAAACTCTGCCAATATTGCATCAACATACCATTGGATGATAGTGTAAAAAAATTTAAAATAACAAAGGACTAAATTTAGAATCAACTATTCTTTCCTTGACAAATGAGGATGTATTCAATCAGTAATCTACTTTCAAAGCAGAAGACGCAAAGTTATAGCTTAAAGATACTCAGGCTCAGCTTTAATTTAAAGAACAGGATATGGTGTGATCCATCTTAATGCACCACAAAGTTATAATTTAATTAGTTCAAAAGCTTCCCAATTGAAGTTATACTCCACATAAGAAAAGAAAAAATCTCCAACAAGGAATATCAGTCAGCCCATGATTTTTAAAACATCAGAAAAAGGGTATATACAAGACATAAGCCTTTTCATTTTTACATATCACTGAACTAGGATGCTCAATTATGAAAATATAAGAAAATGAAAACCAAGAGAATGAACAACAAAACTAACAATTGTCATCATGTTGGTAAAGGAAAATCAGACATTTCACGTCAATTTGACGAGCTCAAACCTTTTTTAAGATTTCTAAGGACACTCCACATGAATGTGGAAACAAAGAAAAGGATGACACCAGTAATGATGGCATACTTCAGACCAAGGTTCACTAACAAATTTACTAGCAACCCAGCAAATACAACACCAAAGAAATTAGCAGACACAGCAGCCCAAAATGGCATATCAAGAATGGATGCTATAAAGGCTCCGGTCCATGCTCCTGTTCCAGGAAAAGGAACAGCCACAAAGAGCATCAGACCAAGCCACTGAAACTCCTCCACTGGACCAGCCTTCTCTTTGGCATTCTCGAACAGCATGTCAAGGAATCGAGACGCAGAAGGGCTCCTCGCAGCAACGAAAGACGCAATTTTTTTAAGGTAGAGCACGATGAATGGCACAGGGACCATGTTCCTACATTAATTACTCAAAACTGGTTCATCTAACCATGGGAAAATCCCCAATATTACCAAAAGACAATCCAAATTACATCAATGGGCGCTAAGGAAACATCTTCTAAGCTCTAATAGGCCAACAACAAACCCTCTTCTCTCCATGAGTCAAAATTACATAGGAAAATATAGGGCTTGTTTGATTCACTTCTCACATTTTGTTTTAAAAAATGTTTTATTTAATAATTTACACTACTCGGTAATCAAATTCTCATCCAAATTCTACTAAGTCTTGAAATCTGTTTCCAAAACAAGTGTTATAAAAAACAAAAAACAGAAACAACTAGGAGATGTTTTCTCATTCTCTTTTTCATGTGCTATGTTCAACTGTTCAGAGGACAAATCTTTAGAAAACAGAAATGTGTTCATGGGACAAATACTTTCATATATGTTGAGGGGACAAACAAATTTTAGAAAACAGAAAACTGTTAGACCAAGTGAAGGTTCAATCTCTAACATAACTATTCCAAGTGAAGGTGCAATGCCACAACAAGGCAAACACATTAACCAAGAGGGATTCTAGAAAGCCAAGTAAGCAAATGGGTATCATGATTGCAGTGAATTCAAATAGTATCTCACATAAGTCAGCCAAAGAAGGGTGTACTTAAAAGAACTTGAAGAAGAAAAATACTAACCCCAGAATAGATAACACTGTTAAAGTTACAGGGTTAAGTTGCATCCAGTAACCAACAGGTATAGCCCCACGAAGCTCAAGCACAGGAAGAGTGGCAAGGGTGAACACCACAACCCAATCAGGCCAACCCAATTTCCTCAACGAATTGGCAATGTTGAAGCCAAAGCCAGAGGCTTTGATGGAGGATTCAACAGCAGCATTAGCATCCCTTGAAACAGCAAACCAAGCCAGGGACAAAGAGGCCCAAAATATGACCCAGAAAGCAAAATTAACTGGTTTTTCCTCAGAAAGCAGCAACCTTTGGGCTTCACCAGCAGGGTCAAAGCATTCATCAGAGGAAGAAGCTCTTGTTAGGGTCAGTGTGGAAGGAGCAATGGCAATAGGGGGTCTGAAGTGGGGGGAAGCATTCAGGGTTGAGAATGAGAAGTTTGATTTAAGAGATTGTTTACCCTTTTGGATGAGAATGAGAGGATGAGCATTGAGAGGTGAAACCCTGTTGTGGGGTTTTCTGAAATGGAATGGGGATGTTAGTGACAAAGCTGAGGCAGCCATTAATCCAACAAGTGGGGAAAGATGAAAAATTTGTTTGATAAATGATAAGAGAGGGAGTGGGAACTTATGAGTGAGAAAGCTTGGTATTCAGATTCATCGTTAGATTAGAGTGAGTGATGAGGCTGAGGACCTGAGGTTAAATGCTCTCTATGTATACCCACTACTACCCTCCTGTGTAACTGTAAGCAAATATTTTCAAAATATTTTGTTTGAATTGAAGAAAGAAACACATGAGAAAAAAAAATAAATGTCATGATGCATTTCAGTTTTATTTAATTAAATACAAATAAAATTTAGAAATTTTATATAGATAACTATTTAAATTTAAAGTTTAATGTATTGATAATTGGAAAGCAACATTTATTTGAATTTTAAGGTAATTATTACGAAAAATAATATATTTATTTCGTTATCAGATATGTGTGAGAGTTGTTCATTTAAAATATTTTAAAATCAATTTGATAAATAAACTCACACTGTCTTTGGATCATATGTTGCAATCCACCTATGTTTTCACATCCAAAACTCTCATGACACGGAAACACAAGTATTTTTTTTTTTTTTTTAAACTTAGTCCACGTTGAAGCCAGCAAATACCAATCCAAACATGCTATTAATAAAGTTTAATCTAAAAATACACTCAATGATATGTAATATTTATTGAGTTTGGATAGTTGGTAAGAAATTCTAAGATTTGAATCTTCTTGTTGTTTGTACACTAAAAATCTTTTCACTAGTTGTTTTTAAATTAAATTATTTTCTTTTCCAAATATCCGATTAGAAGAAAAAGGGATGTTATCATAGCTTTTTCTTTTTCGCGACATGAACCGATCTCAAATTTCTCTACACAAACAAACAGTTTCGAGGAATTAAAGGAAATAGTAATTAACAAGGATAAATCTTAGATAGACACAAAACGCAATCATCAAGGGGTATTACGTTACAAACAATGGGAGGACTTATCAAAGTGGTTTTTCTGACTGCTGATTTGTTAATATACCTTTTGGGAAGCATAGTTCGAGTGATGTCCAAGAGAAGATTGACCCTTTGATTGAGATGCGGAAAATATTGGGAATGGTCACTGTACAATCAAGTTAAGTTAGCTATCCCTACCAAAAAAAAGTTGAGTTAGTTATTCATTTGTATTTTGTTAATTGCAAGTTTAATGTAGTTTGTATGAAATGATACTACTATAATTTGAACATTTATTAAATTAAATTTATTCTACTTTATGTAACATTACCATGTTAAGAAAAAAAGTGGCAACACAGCTAGAAATTGCTTTTGATGGCATCGCACGATGGAAAACGGTGTCGAACGAAGGAAGAGTTTAGATAAGATGTATAGGATTCCTAATAATGTGCACTCTAGATTAATTCAAAAGCTGTTAATAATAGTACACCATGAGTCACATGGAGTAGTGATGCACCGTAGAACCCATCACAAGTTACTAGTTATCACTACTCTTTTGTAGTTCATTTCGTCCATTTTGTTTTTTTATGATGGATTCAAGAATAATAAAGCATAAATTATATGCATTCCAAGTAGCAAGGTATAAGTTTGAACTTTACACTATTTATGTACATGTACATTATACATTTAGTGTGAGTTTAGATTGGTGGTGAGTGAAACTCATCATGATTTTTTTAAATAAATAAATAAAATCATGATGACTTCATCACAAAAGCAACTACTTGTTGCTTTCAAAATAATAATCATTTAAAACCACCATTAATCCAAATATACGTATACTGAGATTATAAAAAGTAATCGTGAATCCTTTTATAAGTTATTTCAAGAAATACCACCAAAAGTAACTATGAATTAACCAAAAATGCACTCTTTTGGTAAAAATTATTTCCTAGTTCTGGAGAATCGGTTCAGTGTAGGTTTCCCTATTCATAAATAGAAGCATTCCACTTTCATGTAGTACATCTACTAAAAGCTGCTACTTTGAAATGAACTTTGAATAAATATGATGAATGTGTAATGAATAGGCTAACTCCTTCATAGAAGTGAAGCATAGTCCTCAACCAACTACTTTCAAACCTAGATAGTAGAAACATGCTCAACAGAACAATATGCATTCATTATTCTTTTGGGCCAATCTCGATATCATAGTTTTGTAAATTAAATTACCGTTTGGTTACATCGGATGTTCAAAATATGGGTTGTAATGCATACAACCCTTTTGGAATTATCTTCACGTATTCTCTGTTTTGAGTTGTGTAACTATCAGTCATACCACTCACTTCGCTTGAATCCACAAATTTCATTCAGAGACAACTAAGCAAGAAATAAACTCTGATTAAACAAAAATGTTTCTAAATTTCTGAAGAATATTAGAAATTTATATTTATATCTGATAAAAGAAAATCTTCTATTGCTGACAAAACTTATACTATTTACATGCGGTATATCCACCTAGAGAAAAAATCATGAACAAAAAATTACATAAACCATCAAACAACAAAATTCCCGGAATCCACATGCAACACATGCTTATATTGAAGCTGGAGTTAATGAAAAAGAAGCCCCAACAAAATCCACCATCAGAATCGCCTATAACACATGTCATTGATGAAAGGACATTGCTGTTTTGATCCATGCAATGACAACTCTAAGCTTCCCTCACAGGACCATGATGAACTCTGCTTAATAAATGAAATGGACTAGAACATATTCCTAAATTCTGAACTGGCTTCGATCAGTACATAACTACATATACGTAGGCTTTCGTTGCAAAACTCTAAAGGCTTCTCACAGTAAGCCTTGTGCCTCAAAGTCTCTTGCCACTGAAAAGGAAAAGACAGCAAATGTTATTAAGGTAACAAGATAGGACATTTGAAGGAGAGGAAGATATAGATTGGAACAAACAGAAATATGATTGATGTCTAATGTGAATGCAATGCCAGAAGTCAAAGCAGTAACACCAAAACTCTTCTCAAAGTTTAATTACATGATATGTTTCGTAGAAGCTAGAGATGCAAAGTTCTTATTCATCAGGTGCGGAAATTAATCGAATAAGATATTAATTATTAGTTGCATAACATTTCTGACAATTGACGAAGCTTCGCTTAACTAGTTGGTCCACCACGAAATTACCTCTTTCTTCTAATCACTTGGTCCTCCGCACCACAAAACATTTTTCTATGTATGAAGGTTGATGTATAATACCAAGGTGGTGTTCGAATTGTAGTTGGAAACTAAGATTTGTCCCAAAAGAAAAGTAACTTTCTTTCACTTCTCACGAAACATCGTGATCATGTCTAAATACCATTCAACCATAATTTTGACAAATATGAATAAAACAAAGTTTACTTTCTCCAAACTAAAATTTAGGGTATACAATCTTACAAGCCAAACATGTAATAAGCAAGTGAGCATCCAGAAGAAGGAAAAATTCAACAAGAAGGAATAGAAAAGAAAACTCACAATTTGACATGGGAAGAACCAAAACAACCCGCATGGTGACAGTGTTTGGAGGAAGCTGCAAGCGAAGAGGATAAAGCTTTCCATTCAAAGGACTCCGATTACACACAATGATTCCCTCTAGCCCTGTCTCTTCCTCGAACTTTCGAGTCAATTCTTCAACTCCATTCCCTTTGAAAATCAAAGAATACCCCTGCACACCTTCATCCAGCACCTCTCCATTGTCTTCAGCAATATGGTAGTATATAGTTCTCCCTTCCACCTTCGGTGATAAATCATTGGGCTGCAAACAAAACCAAACACAATCAACACCCACACACGCAAAAAATAATAATAATAAAAAGTGACAACTTAGGTTATTTTAATCATAAAAGAGAAAATGCTAATGAACGCATCAATGCTAATGAATCCATTATCGACTCCTTGATTAGCTAATACCAATAAACACTCTTTATGTAACAAGGTCCTCCTAAAATATACGTATTTATATAAATTAGTCCCCAAAAGATAGTACTCACAAACAAATTCATCGTATCAAACTCGTAAACAATTTCATCCCTCAAATAGATAACCAGTTCCTTTCAGATTTTGAATCATTTTTGGTATTATTCATTGTCAATATATTTAATACAAAACTTCATTATGAAAATCAAGGTTCTAAAAAATAATCCACAACTGCAATTTCATATTATGTCAAGAATCAGGACTAAACTGCAACTCAGATCACAATTTGAAACCTTGATGCAAAATTCGCCTGCAATTTCCAGTCATGTCAGGGATTGCGAAAAAACTGCAATCGCGATCACAATTTAAAACATCGATGCAAATTACTATAATAAAACTCAAATTCTGATTAAAGAACACTACTATTTATGAATAAAAGAATAACACCTAAAAAAATGATATGAATTTTGATCATTATGTAATAATCATGCTAAACCAAAGCAAGGACAACCCCGACAAAAACATCAAAGCTTTTCCAAGAATCTTATCTGATACATACCTGTTGCCTTGAAAAGCTAGCAGACACAGTTGGCGGTGGCGGCGGCGGCGCGCTCGCTAGTATGGGAACAGAGTCCTCAACCGGCAACGGCGGAGCGGAGGGTCTATCATGATTCGCGGGAGAGTTCACGTAAATCTCAACAACATCCACGTCCCACAGGATCCAATCCTGCGTGGCGGTCCTGTGCGGAATATCATGAGTAACGGAGTTTCTCCACGGCGGCAACCCGCCATTTGCCCTGAGGAAATTCCCGTAACGGGACTTGAGCTTCACGCGCCCTCCGTCCTTGACGGGTTCCCACTCGACAGAAGAGTCCAGCCTCGAGGGAAGCGTCTGGAGAACCTTGTGGCCCGTCATGCCCAAGAGGAAGAGGTGGTTGGAAGCGGTGAGGTACTTGCCGTAACAGCTCTTCAGGCGAATTATGTTGTCGTATTCGGCCACGTATTCTACCGTCCACCGTGCGCTTTTGGAGGAGCCGTTGCGGTCCTGCGTCACCGACTCCTCGTCCTCCTCCGCGAGGAGGTACTTGTCGTGGTGGCTGCGGAGGCGCACCGCCTTCGCGCGGTGGAAGAAATCCATGCCGCTCCTGAACTTGTTCGAACTTATTGTCTGCATGTGTATGGAGAATAAATTAAAAAAACAAAAGAATAATATATGATCAGAAAGATTGATTTGTGTCGGAAGCAGAGGCTCTGATATGGTTTTGAGTATGAAATGAAAATGGTAGAGGGTATTTATTTGTGAACGTGAATGGGGACCATTTTCTTGGGTTTTGAAATTGTTACGTTGTTACTGTTATTTTTTTCTATGTGTTGGGTAAGAGTTAGTGTGCGTGACTGGTTGACTGGTTTAGGTGTGTTGTTTGGACTGTGAATAGTGAAAAATGGGAAGAGGAAGTCCAACAGTGGCGACTTTGGGGTATAACACGTTTGGGTGCACGCGGGTATTACGTGGGCAAAGAGGGTAGGTAATCTCATTCATCTCTTGTCATGGTTTAGTTTGTGTTCAGTGTTGAGTGCGTCTAACTAGGGGTTAGGGAGTTAAGGGTAGGTGGAAAAAAAAGAGAAAGGTGGGATCGTGGGCATTGATCATTCACATGTGGGTTTAGGAACATTGGGGGGCAGGGGAATGCATCATCAAGTTGAGTTTCTTAACCTGAAAATGAAATATGATAAGACCTCGCAATTATTGAGGTCACTTGAGACCCACTTGTAAGGTTGGATTTTTTGGCAAAAGTAATCCTTGGTAATTTATTTGGTTTTAAGTTGTGAATCCTCATATTATGATACACACACAAAAAAGTAAACAAAAACCCAATATATCTACTTATGGCATAGTAAGACAGCAAGTTAACATGCCAATGATAATTTCACTTCAAAATATAGAAAATAATATCTAATAAGAATTTTGTTCGTGTGTGATTGAGTTGATGATAAAATTACCATTATATTACTTATATAAATTATTAGGCGTGTTTAGAATTAAAAGAATCTATTTTGCTTGATTAATTGAATTAAGTTACATTAAGCGTAAAATTGTAAACTTAGCGTGTTTAACAAATACTAGTATTTGATTCATCCCAAATAAATTTCTTTCACGTTTCCCCCGACATAGTGTGCAACATTTTTTTAATGAACAAAAGCGATCAAGCTCACTTTAATCTTTAGCATAAACCCAATTATTCACCCCAAAAAAAAAGCATAAACCCAATTAGATGTAGGTTAAAAAGTTATAAACAGAATCCATAGCCCAATCCGACTAATCTTTTTACCATTGCTGACTCAACCCAATTAAATAAGGATTCATAATAAGTCAGTGGGTATTGGATATACTATGGCAGCTAGGTTGAATTGCTGACTCAACCCAAATCAATAAAGAGTCCCAATCAGTCACTGGTTTTGGATATACTATGGCATTTGATAATAATATGCGGTTTGTCGCTGCCTTGGCGTGTTTGTGGATACCACAGAAATTAAAAAAAGAGAATCAAAACAAAACGGCCTCTGACTAGAAAGCACCTTACAAAGACCTCAATCCAACAAATAAAAAAAAATAACAAGGGCATAAAGGAAGAGAGACCAATAAAAGAAGGAAAAAAGAAACAATATATACATGGGGTGAAAGCTATATATACGGAGATTTACATAGAGACGAGACAAAAGCCACTTAAAAGTATAAAACTATCGTCTACACAAGATGTCTTAGACAAATAGACAATGTGTTATTGAATAGGTTTCATTTACAGATAAATTAAATTAAATGTTGTTAACTTGTATTTCTCCATTTTACTCCCAATTATTATTGAAAACCCACCATACAAAAAGCTATATTCGGCTTCTAGTCCTTGTCAAGGCAGACGACATGAATGTGTACTTCCAACCCCCTTCCCCCGCCCACATGAATATGCTCTAATCCTCAGATGAAATCAGGTGAAAATCTATTTATCATTCTATATATGTGTGAATGTGTGTGTGTGTGTGCGTGTCTAATCGGTATAGTATTAATATCCTTCTTATCTCACTCAAAAATCTTTTCATCTATACTAATTGTCTTGACGTAGACGTATAACTCCTGATAAGAAGTAGCATATAGACAACTTTAATTAATGTTATATCCGTATAGTATATTTCCAAGTTACTAGGTCACTCCGCGTGTTATTAGTTAGAAACACGCAACCATCTATTGACCTTAATTATTTCAAGTTGAGCTTTATTTTTTTTATTAGATCAGATGTTCAGATTTATACACTTTGATCTTAAGCCCCAAAAAAGAAAAAGAAAAGACTGGGCGTTGGAGAAAGCAATTGATTGCGGGAATAATATTACTCCCACACCAAGGAAATATATTAAGACAACAACTTTGCGATATGCTAGGGATCCATTTTAACAGAACTTTGAAATTTTGTTAAATGTGCACCCCATTTTTCGGGTGAATGGGTATAAGGAAAAGAAGAGATAGAGAGAAAAATACAAAAGAATAAAAAAAATTTGACAAATGATATGATTGAATATGAAGAAAAAAAATATTAAAAAATAAGATAAAGTTAAGTTGTTAAAGAAATTGAATATATGAATACAGTAACTCCACAATTTTTTATTTGATCCGTTATAAGTCCAAAACTTTTATAAAGGAAGAAAAATAAATCAAATTAGTATATAAGCATATCATAATTTAAAAAGAGTGTTTGATTTTTCATTGAAAATCATGTTCAACCGAATTTTTTCACTTTCTAAAACAAGAAGGTAGAAACAAGTTTTGCTTTATAATGAAAGCTAGTTATATTCAACATTATCCAAACACACTCGAAATGTTTGGTAATAATTTTGTGAAAATGACTTATATTTCTCTAATTTGTTATATATAAATCAATTGTTCCAAGAATATTCATTAGGATCAATCTAATGGTAGGGGTTAGAATAGATATATAAGGAGTTAGATTCGATCAATATATATTGTTGTCTTTGTATACCAAAAATTATTCCAAGAATTAAAGTGTGCAGTAAACTGCTATTGTTTCAGTTTCTTCCTTTATGAAAGCTTTTTATTTTTCAATTTTTTTTTGTAAAAAAAAGGGTTAATGTCAAATAACCAATTTTAGTAGTGCGTTTACTGTTTGGACTTTGGAGTGTGAAAGCATTAGTTTATGTATGAAGTGAGTGACTAAATTTTCGTTGGTGGAAAAGAGTTGGTGAAGGCATGAAGCAAACATCGCCTCAAATCCAACCAAGTGTCAATCAAATTGGTAGTGGACGACTCCCATGGTCATATAGGGGTTAGACTAAAACACTCGGCGTGTGAACGTCCTTAATTTTCTTTGGACATATATGAAAGCCAAATAAATCATACTTTATAAAAGCTAATTGGGGCCACATAAATTTTACTGCAATTTGGAAATGAAATAGATATTCGAGTGTTTCTACTATGGAAGTAAACAAAACCCTTCTCATAGACCTAAAGTACCTAAAAACCTAATGTATATGTGCATTACTATCACGGAATAGGATAGGTAACAATGTAACATGTTAAGGAGATATAGCTTAACTCACGTTAGCAGAGATAGGTCGTCAAATTGTTTATTAAATGAGTTAAGACTTTTTAAAGTTATTTAATTAAAAAGATAAGACTTTAGACTATTCAAATAAGACAATTTATTTAGGTAAATAATAATAATGACTAATAAAAAAATAGATTGTTAACTTAAAAAAAATGCATTGTTATGTTTTTAAGATTATATATTATCAATTTATTTAAATATTTAAGCCTACTAATGTATACATAAATTTAGGTTCTTTAGAGACAATTTTTAACTCGTTTAACAGACATTCCAATTAAGTAGAATTTAGAAAACCCAGATTGAAGTATTGAACTAAACCTTCACAAAAGTAAGATACATTTAAAAAAAAGATTATATCAAATCAAATTGGTCAAGTCGTGAATATTTCAATAAAAAAAAGTAGGATAGATGTGGACCTTAAAAAATTTAACTTGCTAGTGCATTTTCAGCCTTATTTCAAAATCACCAATTTGAACTATTTGATTCAAGATTATGTTTTGATACTTTATTTATTGAATTTAATTTAAATTTGCTGAGACCATCTCATCTAATTATTTTAAAATTTTCAAACTAATAAAAATCATTTCATCTAAACTCAACTCCCAATAAATGTATTTTTACTGCAAAATATTTTCTATACGATGACATTACAAGTTTTATACTTACCCATTACATTACTCAACAATTTCACTTCACTTTAGCAAAAGCAAATGCTTATCTAACTTTTATGCGTGTATATTATAATTTTTAAATAAAACAATGTTTATATATATAATTACGTTTTATCAATGGATTATACTGTTTGTATAAAACATATGATACGACAAATATTACAAGGTTATCTTACTAAAAAAAATTAATTAGATCGAATATATTAATACATTTTTTAACATTATTATTCAATCATGAATTGTTATGTTTATTAAGATTATTCAACTAATATGATATTACTTAAAAAAATATTTAAAATTATATCTAATCAATTAATAATATAATTTTTTATATTGATAATATATTAAAATTAAACTAAAAAAGACACTCTGTTTTTGGGCATATTTTGCATTCATTAGAATTTTCGAAGAGAGAATTCAATTACGTTCCCAAAATATCGACGGTTGAAAGTAGTACTCTTTTTCTGTTTGTTCTGTTTTTAGTTTTAGGGGCTTCAATTTGGTCAAGGGAATCAAGAGTCAAGACCGAACAGTGTGAACGTTTGTTTCAGAAAAATAAACACGGTATTCTCTAAATCAGTCAAGCCGTTAAACCATGGAGTAGTCATTTATAACAAAAAACTAGGAACTTTCCCTGAAGTACAGGGGTATTTTAAATTTTCAATAAAGCTTATAAATAAAAATTAAAAAATAATATCAATGATTAATTTTCTTACCAATAGCTAAAATTATTTACGTTACTCTTTCTCAATATTTCACAGGAGCCAAATTTCATAACAATTACACTATTATTCAAAGAATAACAAATTAAAGCAAACACATACTTAACGAAAAACTCTTAATAATAAATATTAAGTAAATGCATACGCTGGATAATCATCTGTGTTTCCTAGATTAAAAAAAATGTACTTACAGTCTTAAATAACAAAAAATTTGAGAATAAAAAAAACATATTAAAATCTCACATTTATTTAAGATAATATCAAAATAAAATATATAAATATAAAATAATTATCATCACAACCCGATTTTATAGATTGATTTAGACTCAAACAAATGTTTTAGATTATTAATTTTTATTAATAATTAAGATTATTTATATTAGTTTTAGTCAAATCACATAGAATTCCACTATTTTTTTAATAGTTGTTAACACGTTTGTTATTATTATTAATTTTAGCACAAATTGTCTCTAGAATCCGTTAGAAAAAAAAAATTCGATCAAACAAAATCAACGCACGAAATTTCACCCCAAAAACGCAAGAAACCAAAAGTCAGTCCACGAAAACATACATACCTGCATCAGCAGCAGCTTGGAGTTCCGTCTAACCGGCGGCGACCGGAGCGAGAAAACCGACATCGGCGACGCCGGCTCCGAATCCACCGATAATACATCATCCGAAGCAAAAGAAGAAACGACGTCGTCGTTCTCACACAAAAACTCATCCACCAGCTCCTCCATGGCCTCCACAGGCTCCACGTCCCACAGAACCCAATCCCTCGTCGCCGAGCTGTGCGGTTCGTCCACTGTCACGGTGTTGCGCCACGGCGGCGTCCCTCCGTTGGCCCTCAGAAACTTCCCGCTCCAGCTCCGCAACCTCACCTGAAACCCATCGAAAGGAGTTATAAGATTGACTTATTGATAAAAAAAAGAATGAAGAGAGAAGAAGTTGTGGTTCCAATCTTTTCACTAACAAAGTAACATTTGTGTATAAATTTTTTTAAAAGAACCTGAAATCCGTCGCGTATCACTTCCCACTCGTGCTTGAAATCCGCGCCGGCCTCGAACTCCGTTTGCAGCACCGTCTTCCCCGTCATGCCTAGCAGAAACGGCGTCTCTGTCGCCGTTAAGAGCCTCCCGTGGCAGCTCCTCAGGCGAACCTTATTATTAATCCCTCCTTCCGCCGCCACTTCCTCCACCGTCCACCACGTCCCCCTGCCGGAGCTCCTCCGGCTCTGGCGGACCCGCGCGCCGTCGGCATCCGCCACGAGGTACTTGTCCAGGTGGCTCCTCAGCTTCACCACGCTCGTTTTCGTGAAAAACTCCATCTTGTGCGTGTTAATCGATGGGCTGATGAAGCTGAAAACTATGACTATATAGATATAGGTGTAAGTGCGAGGAAGAAATCATAACTGTTTTTATATACTACTAATCCAGGTGGTGACTCATTAAAATATAATGAAAAAATTGTAAATTTGATTTTACTATTTTTCTCTTAATTTAATTTTGATTTCCTTATATTTTAATTTACAATTTTACGTTTTTTTTTAATCTGGTTATTTAAGTTTGAAAATGTATTGTTTAGCATTAGGAATAGATGTTGACGGTCAAGTTATGATTTTATCTGAATTTTGATGTTAATTAAATGTACAAAATTAATGTTTAATAAAATTGTGATACCTTAAGTAATAGTGAACATTTAATTTTGAAATTATGACTCAAATGTTTACAAAATTAAATTTATGAATTAAATTATAAAGAATGAAAATCAAATTATAAAATAAATAAAAAAATCAAATTTACAATTAATTTGGCAAAATAGAGGTGTTGTGCTGATGCCTACACAACAGAGTGCAGAAGGATGCACCGGTTCACTTGTAAATTACCTGTTATATCAGGTTTGGGATCATCTTATATAGACTTGAATCTTAAGTTATTGAAAATATAGAATGAGTCCTCTTACTAGTATTTTAAAATGTTTTTCAGTCCTTTTAACATAGCCTACATAAGTGACCTTAATTTTCATTGGTTTTTGCAAAATCTAATTATTTCGCTTTTCCTATAGAGAAATTTTTGCATCAACATAGATTCAATGTTTCATCTTTACACATAATTAATAATAAAAATATTTTAAAATAAAATAAAAAATCAACCAGTGAAATAAGATTTAAAAAAATGTTTACATTTAAAATAAAAAAAATTGCAAGAAATTATAAGATTGACTTAATAATGATAAAAAAAAAACAGAGAGATATTATAGGTGTAAATTTTCCTTTTAATAAAAATTAACAATTAATATTTATTAATAAAATAAAGATTACGGTTATTTCCTCCATCTTTGTGTAAAAAGTGAAAATTATGATTCTTCCCTACATTTATAAATATGTAACCATAAAGTTTGTATGAAAAGCATAAATATACATATGCACTATTACAGTGTCTTATTAGACTTAATTTTATTATATTTCGTCTGCTACGAAAAGAAGAAAGCATAATAACAAAAATGTTTGATTTTAATTTCACATGTTTCAATTATGTCATGTGTTCTCAATATTGCAAATATATGATTTTATTCAATTCTCTTAAATATCCTAATTGCACCAATTAGGTCCCTTAAAAGTGTGCCATTTCTAGTCCCTTTGGCAGTCAAAATGCCTAACATTGATTGATGACATGTCATATGTGGCATTTGTATAATAATGTTATGGATGACTAACATGGCATGCCTTTGTGGTTCCGGATTGAACGTATGCAATTTTAACCTCTCAAGTTTTATAATTATACAATTTTAGTTCTTGAGTTTTTGTGATTTTAGTTTCCTAAATTTTATAATTATGTAATTTAATCTCCCAAATTCCAATTCATTGTGTTTACGCTGTAAACAAAAGTGAGGGGAAATTAAAAAGTACTTATTATTATTATTATTATTATTATTAAATATAATTAATTTTGTTTATTATTAAATGTATTTATTAAAATATAATTTTATAAGTCTTTAAGGTAAATATTAAATATATTTAATAATAAATATTATAAATATTTATTATATTTTAATAAATACTTATATATTTAATTTTAAATATACTCATTTTTAATAAATATATTTCATAATAAATATAAGTATATTCTATACATTATATTATTTTTAATTTATCAATAAGTATAATATAAGAATTCATTGGTTTATAACATAATTTTTATATATATTTATGTTTTACTTTTTGCATAGCCAAACAATGATGATAGACTTGTGAAAAAAAAAATACTTGAATTGAATTAACATGCAGAGGATTGAAATTCTACAAAAATATATCATCATTGATTCAGTTATACTTACAAGACAGAAGTATTAATACATTGCTTGTACCTCTAATTAAGTGTTTATAGTTAATTTTCATAAACACAATTAGATAAGAGGGCCTAAATGAGGGAAAAAAATTCAAAGACCCAATTAAAAAAAATAGAAATATAATTAAAAATTTGATAAAAGTATGAGGTCTAATAGAATAATTAAATCTTCTTTTTATATAGCCTACATAAGTGACTATAATTTTCATTGGTTTTTGTAAAATCTTACAGTATTTCACTTTTATCTGCATGTATTTTAAGGTTGTTTTTGTAGAAATCAAATAATACAATAAATTTTGTTGGGTTTCTTATTTTATCCCATTTTCTTTTCATTTCTTAATAAATATATGTGTAAATTAATTAAATAATAGGAGATGAT
Organism: Glycine max; assembly: GCF_000004515.6. Taxonomy (NCBI): domain Eukaryota; kingdom Viridiplantae; phylum Streptophyta; class Magnoliopsida; order Fabales; family Fabaceae; genus Glycine; species Glycine max. The sequence goes on along the minus strand of NC_016088.4, from coordinate 4,359,556 downwards.
TAAGGATATAATTTGATAAAAGAATAATTAATGTAATTTTAAAATTTGTAAATAATAGATAAATAGAAGCAAAATTTTTCTAAAAATTTGAAAATTAAAAAGTAACGAATGGTAGTATTAGTATATGCAGTACCCAAAAATCCAAAATTGAACTTAAAACTAAAATTACACCTAAAACTAAACATTTGACATTGTTGAGCAATAAAAGACACAAGGGCAACCAGCACAGCAAAGTGTGACATTATCATCCTTCTTCTGATCCAGAAGTACACTAACAACTAACCAATTCCAATAAAAAAAGATTAATGAATCAGATCAACTCCCTATCTTACGAATCAGAGTTGCTGCAATGAGTGAGAGAGGAATCAATACACACATAAGCACCTGATTAGAGAGTGAATCAAAGATAGTGCTATTTGGTCATTGAATGATCCTAAAATTTAGCATGCGAAGTTACAAAAGAATCAAGCCCCAAAACTCCACTGACTTGTCCTTCAAACATATCACATTGGCAAAAAATTTCTTTAATCATCAGACTAATTGATTTCACAAGTTATTTTTCATAGTTTTTTTTTTAAAAATGTAAATTATATTAAACCTAAAATGATACAATAATAAATGGGACATATCCGCAGCTAGAGAAAATAAAAAATCTCCCTAATACAAGAAGGTCTATATCAAGATACTAAAACAAATGCAACCGATGCGCTTGTCTATACATAAACATTAAAAAAAAATTAAGCGGCCAAACACAAGTTCATACGAAACATAAACATTCTTATTTTATGTAATTAGCCTCTTATGTGGGACATTCATTGAACAAACTTTCCTGCTATGGAATGAAGACAAAAATTAAATGCATTCAGGGTTTACAGAAACCCAATAGCATAAAGTTGAGGTGTACTTTACATAAGTTCCATTTAAACGGAATATATGCCCAATTGACTAAATAAATAAAACTATATAAATTGCTTTTAATTTGCAATATGCTGGGAGAAAATCCAGCAAAGTACAAGTGGAAGGCTGGTAATTCAAATTAACAATGCAAACACCACCATGACCACAAATACACCACACCAAACCCAAACATAAAGCTTCACATTCCATACCCAAATAGAAATGGAAATGGTACCTGTCAACACTAGATCAATGGCATTGCATTTCAATCAAATACAGAGAACTGCAACATACCATATGCCATCCATATTATGGATTATGCTCCCACCTATCTAATCGGCAAAACTAGATTATCAATATGTTAGCAACATTTTGTCTAATCCACATATTCTTTTAAGATAACATTTCAATTTTGTACATGTTCAATTTCATGCTGAGTTATCCAAAATCATGTTAAAATATACCAGCTGTTCTGGAGCTATTTTGGGTCCAGCCACGCGGCATAGGGCCCGTGATAAATATTTAATTACCTTTCCCATCACTTTATCACTATATTAGGTATTTCTTGCTTACAAGTACGTATCAAAATCTCGTTACTCATCTAACACATTTTCTAAATTAATCGTTGGAGTGTTTTTGCAAATTTCATCGCTCACTAGAGATTGCAAAACAACCTCATGTGTCCACCATGTTTGGGTACCAAAATTCTCCCCAAAAGTTATGATTTTAAGTAAATGTTTATATGTTCACTTCTGCATTGAAAAAATGATTTTCAGTTGAAACAATTTTATATAATTTTTCTTTTATCGAAAATTTTATACTGATCTTTACTAGACAAAACGGGAATACTAGGTCACGATTTCAATAGTTCATTAATTATGAAATGTAATTATGATTTTTTTATTTTGTTCCATTTGTAATTTTGGCTATCTCATTTTAAAATTGAGATATTTAATCTTTTTATTTTTAAAAATTTATAATTTTGATCCTTCCATTTTGAAAGAGAGATATTTAGTCCTTATATTTTTAAAAAATTGTAATATTGATCAAATTTTTAATTTTGTCTCTCTTTTATTTCTTTTCTTATGATCCAATTGAACCATAAAATTAACATATTTATTTAAGATATCATCAAAAAATGATTCAATTAATTATAAAGTAAGAAATAAAATTTAGGAAAAATTAAATATCAAAATTGTGGATTATTTAAAATATGGGACCAAAATTACGAATTTTCTAAAATATGAGAACCAAATATTTTGAAATAGAAAATCAAAATTGTGAATTTTTTTAAAATTTAAAAATCAAATATCTTAATTTTAAAATATAGAGATCAATAAAATAAAAATAGCAAAACCTTAATTTATTAATTAGATAACGAAAATGATCTCATGTAGTCATACAATACTTAGACGCGGCATAAATAAACCTTGGTATTAATTAGTGAATTGTACAACGAACATTGGGGTTGAATCTCCGTGGAAATTGCGATGTAGTTTCTACGTTTTTATTATGGTGTTACGTACTTGTTGATGGGATATATATTTTACAGGGTTTTCAAAAATTTAAAAGATAAAATCAGTTTTATATTAATCTACTAATTAAATAAAAATTAATTATTAATATAATGTGATATGATTAACAAATAATCCTGTTCGTTCAATCTGTGATTAGGAATTCAATTCATTCATAATTCCTGCAGCATATACAAAAACATACCTAAAGAGATATCAAACACGTAAATAGATCTCAATATTTTGAAGAATATCCTGTTCACAAATAAAAAAACTCATGAAAATATATTTTAAAATTAAAAAATTAATCATATTTATATTTTTTTTAACATTATAAAGTATATATATAAAAGGTTTGACTTGGTCACTTGTAGCTTGTAAAATAATATCTTTGACTTGATTTCTCACAAAATTTTGAAACTTCTTTTTAATTCGACGACTGTTTTGATTTTCTTTTTAGTCTATTTCTATGTTTAATTAGTTAAACTTTTATCTTATCATAAAAATATCATTAGTTTAACATATTTATTTAGGACTCCGTGTTATTAATTTAACGTTGAAAATAAATCTCTAAGAACAAATAACACGTTAACTGCTCATTTGCAGTGACGAATCCAAGGAGTAGAAACCACGGCCTTGACTTCTCCTTCCTTATCATCTTTTATGTATATATCAAGAAAAAATTAAAGTTAACATTAAAAAGTATTAATAAAAAAATGTATAAAAAATATATTTTTGAGTTAATATATGCTGATTTTTTTAGTAGTAGATCATTATATATATCTAGTTTTATACCTAATTAATAATAAATTTTTTTGTTAAACTTATTATTTATTAGAAGTTAAATATTTAAATAATTATGTAAAAAAAAATTGTCTCCCCTTAATACATTTTTGGATCCTTCTTGCTCATTTGGCTAACATATTTTTCAGTTGTTAAAAAATTAGAGTAATGATGTTGCATATACTTTCGTCACAATGAAAAGGCTAATCAAAAGGTTAATCATGTTCGGCCTTAACTTGTTTGCAAGTGGTATTATGTGATTTTCTTAATTAGTGGATATGATTAGAGATTAAGACAGCAGAAAATATTGAAACGAAAACCTTCTAGTGCGTACGTGGTTGATTCAAAAGAGTAATATAGAGTCTAGAATCGAATAAATATGGTTGACGACAGAGAAGGTTCCAGGTAATACAAATGCTTGAGACCAAGAACAAGAAGATTAATTGCTATCATTTTTGCGTGTGAAAATGAAAGTGGAAAACCAAAAATTGTCAGGGAAGGTGATGGAAGATTTGTAATGGAGCCATGATGACCCAGGTAAAATCAACTCAACCAACTTAAAAATAATTTGAAATTTAATTTCACAATTAATTCCTTCAATTTAATTTATGAACTAAAATTGATAAATTAAATTTAAGTTAAAAATTAAACTCATTAAATAAATAAGTCCAACTTCAATTACTTACCATTTAACTTGATTTCTGAATCGGCTCACACACATATATATATAAATTGATTTTTTATTATGTTATATATACATAGTGCAATAGTTTTCATTAATGTTGACTTTAGTTATAATTATATTTTTGTCATATGATTCAACAAAGCTAATAAAATAAATTTAGTTTTATCTTTTTAAGAAAATTAAATAATTATTTTATCTAAAATTTACTAATAAATTAAAATTTTAAATATATAGGATTTAAAAAATTTGAATGTTGGATTCAGTAAGTCAAGTAAATTAAGAACTAAACTAAATATTAAAGAGCCAAATTATACTAAACTTAACTTCACTCAAGCTCGACTTATTTTATTCATTGTTGGGATCATTGGAGTAGCTTTCATAGAGGGCGGTGTCATTTGCATTAGGGGTTTATTTGATGGGTAAGTTCCAAAAAAGATCTTTCAAATTTATCTTTCTCATAGTTGTTTGTTTAAAAATACTTAATAGTTCTTAAGGAAAAAATCATTCATTACGTGACGGATTCAAAAGTGTATTAAAAAAGTCAAAAATATTTTTTTCTTTCAATATGAATATTATTTGTTTTTACAAATACTTTTTTCTTTTTACGGTCTTCATTGTTAAAATAGTTATTTTTTCCTTTTTTAAACAAAAAATTTGAGTGTTATTTATTTTCTTTTTTAATATTTTTCCTTTTATACTATATTTTAAAGATTATAAATATTTATATTTCTAATCAAATAACTTTATTATCCTTTCTCTTTATATCGATTTGAGAAATTAAATGGTAAGGAACAACTTGAATAGAATACTACACGCAATTTGAATTTTGAGACATACCAATAATTTTTTTTTTATTATTCATATATATCTTTTTGTTTCTCTCATCTGAATTTTGTTCTTATTATTATTTGTTAGTCATCAATCTACTAAACGGAGAAATATAATAAGAGAAAAAAACAGACGTGTGGCAGAACTAATCGTTCTTTTAATACTAAAGATTAGATTAACATAAAACAAGAGGAAAGCAAAGAGAGTTACCAACTATTAGTCTTTTGTTCATTAAGTCCATGTGATCTAGCAATAGTTGTATTGTTATTATTTATTAATTTTATCAAACACTTGGATGCGAGAAGATTAATGGGATTTGTAATCAAAAAATACTTAAAATTGATTGTAGAAAGGCTATTAAAAAACATACTTTGGTGGTCAGGTTAGGTTATCTTTTGCAAAATTGTTTCATCAAAGTGAAAATCTTGGTTAAAAAGTCTATCGGATGTAGGCAAGGTTAATCGGGTTAAACACAATGCGTTGATACTTTTTTCTTTTCTTTTCTTTTCTTTTTGATTGAAGTTCTCTTCTTTTATTTGTTTGTACTAACAGAAGGTAGGATTAATTGTGGAAAACCCTTTTTTTTCTCTCTAGAAAACCAAGGGTTTAAATAAAACTAATTTGCATCAGCTTAGTCTATAGGACAATACTTAATCTTTCATTACAAAAATATTTCTGTTGCTTTGTTTTTAGAATGCTTTTCTCAAAAGATTTTTGATCTGCACAAAAAAGTTTGAAAGATAACAAAACAATATTCTACCCTCGTTTTTGTTTAGTTTCTGCCTTTCAACCTCAGGATTAAACACTTAATAATGTTGAAAAGAAGATCCCAAAGTGACATGGCACATAATAAATAGCTAAAGGGACTTCTATCATCAAACTCATGAGGCCAAGATTGATGCTTAAAATTTAATATACCTTCTTATGACTTATCTAATATTATAAGACATGATTTTATAATAATTTGTACTTTAAATAATGAAATAAGCTTTAAATTGACTATTGTGAGATTACGGTAATTTCTTTTAATCATTTCACCTCCTTACGCACACAAAGCCCCCAACCACCTGCATTCATATATATCTTCCCAAGCCCAACTTTGTTTAGGTGAGTGGAAAAAATTACCCATCTTCTTTCTTTCCCTACAATTCATTCATCCTCTTCACGGTTGCATGCTCCCTTTTCTCAAATTTTCTTATAAAAACCTTGACATTAAATCAGCGTGACACTGCACATTGTAGTAAAAAAGGTTATGAATTTCAGCTACTAGAAGTATTTTCTTTTCAAAAGATAGGTTCTAGTAGGATATTTCATTCTCATAACCTCTCGATAAATTTAAATTCAAGCATGGCCCCTGAGTAACAAATCTTCTTATAAAGTTTGTTAGTTTTTACGTAAATATGCAATTCCCCATGTATTTATTCTGAAGCAGAATTTATATTCCTATTTGGGTTGTAGGTCCAGTGAATTTATATTCCCAATCCAAGCATGGCCCAACCCAGCCCATGAAAACTGTCATAGTGGATGAAAATGAAATGCTATGAAATGGTAAGAACAAGGGAGTTGCTATTGGCCCTAACCCCTTTACTATAGACCCCTATCAGAGTTGTGAAATCCCTCTTTTGCCCACTCACCCTTTCTCTTTCCCCTTCCCCTCAAACTTCTTACCATAACCCCCTCACCGCGCCACCATCAAACGCATCACCACCACACCAACTCTGCCGCAAATCTAAACCCAATGACCCCAATGCCACTGCAACAATGTTGCACGTCGCTCATTGCCCACTGTCCCAACAATCTCATGCATCGCTCCCAACCACTACAACACCGAAACACCGCATGACCCCTTAGCTTTGCACCTCCGTTCGCGCCGTTGTGCATTCTCACCGACATCATGACTAAACACCTCTGATTTGCATCCATCTAGACCCATCGACCCAGATCTTCATCATTATCATCAGATCTATTCTCAACGTGCAAAGGAAGAAAAAGAGGGAAATGGGCAACAAAAACATAGTTGTATTTTTCAGTTAAAAATAACAAATAGAATGTACAATGAAATCATGATTTTATTGTTTATTATTTTTTTTTTTTTTGCACCCCTACAGAAAGCAACAGAAATATAATCCTGTTGTACAATGTGCAACGCAATTTCATTGTTTTTTACCCTTTCAAAAAGCAACAAAAATACAATTACGTTGCACCCTATACAATATAATTGTATTTTGTTGTTTTGAGTTTCTTATTAAAGAGTTAAAGTATTTTAATTTTGATTTTTGAATGTATAAATTGATGATAATTTAGTCTTTGAAAAATAAACATTTTGATTTTGATGTCAAAGTATGACACAAGAATGGATTAAGAAATGATCAAGATAAAATTCAAAATAAAGAAATCACTTTAAAAAATGTATCATTCCATAATTAGTAATGATTTATTAAAACTATTAATATGTTATTTTTTTCCTTTATAATAAAGATATCATATATATCTTTATCATATTTATAGCATTAATTTAGGATTAAGTTAATTAGTGATATTAGAAATATATAATATTTTCTTATTTTCTTTTATTTGGATTTTAAGAAGTTTTATTTTTTATTATATAAAAAAAAACATATGTACTAAAAAGAGTAAGATTATTATTGAATTAAAAGTTTTCTCATTTTTCTCAACCTTTCTATTCTATTGAATCAATCAACAGATCAAATCTATCTTAATCTGGCATCCTTACGAATCAATAAGTCACTTTTGATATTTTTACGAATCAATGAATTGTTAAAATTCCTCAATCGATCTTATCATGTAAGCATCAGATTTAACCTTTGAATATATAAAATTTTATGATAATTTCATTTTACTGTTAGATTTGTAAAACCATTTTATTATAAAATTGTGACAAACATATATAAATTGTTAAAATTAAAAGTTAATCCATCACTAGCCCATATTTTAATTTTAACCTTTATAATAATAGTAGGAAGAATGACTTACTAGTTTTTTTTAACAGTGACTTGCCACTAAAGCATACAAAACATTTTCCGTTCAGAACTAAGGTATGTTATTATAACATCATGATGCACGGTGCTGTTTGAAAATCTTGAAGTAGCTCTTCGTTACGTATAGTCTTTATTGCATTATTACATTATTACATTGTACGAAACTGTACAAAATACTTGCCATAATGTACTTCATAATTTTACCATTAAAGTCGATGCCCATCTATCCATAATTAATATAAAAGATAAATGTTAACAACACACTTTCTAATGGAGAATTTTTTTATATATAAAATAACAATTTTTGTAAATTTTATATTTTTTTACAATTTTATAATTTATAATTAATTTTAATATATCTGTTTGTTAGAACTTAGACCTGTTTGTAATTTGCCGATTTCCAAAATACTTCTGAAAGTAACATTTCGAAATAGCCAAGTTACTTTAGTTTATAAAATTAAAACACAATTCATGGGAGTTCAGGGTACATATGCAATCGTCTTCAAGTTATTGGGAAGACAAAATAGTTGCAACGGAAATATCAAGTTTAATTATTATATATAAATGACAATTTTTGTTCACATGCTTTTAAATAAAACAAATTTAGTTTTAATCCTTTTTTTTCCTAGTGTAATGTTCACTACAAACAGTATCAATGCTTATAAAATGTAATATAAAATATGTTTCTTTTATGAATTTAAAAAACTAAAACTTAAAAAGTTTTATACATAAAAAGAAAAGTATATTTGAACCGTTAATTTACAAAAAAATAAAATGGTTTAAAACAAAAATAGGTGATTAAGTATATATTTGATTTAATTTTATTTAGAAAATTAAAAGAAAGAAACAATTATTTACTAAACATGCACTCAATTCTCTTTTTTTATTTTTACCTCTCATACACTTGAAAATGATGAGTCCTAGCTAGTAGCTTCTTCCTCCACCATCGCGTTGCAAACGGCGTTAGCGATGGAGCTTGCTTTCCGGTGTGTTGCGGCGGATAAGGACGACCGGCGGGAGGTGGTGGAGGAGCTGAAGCGGCTGCGGAACAGAACCATTACGGCGGCGAAGGAGTGAGTTTTTTTTAAAAGCTTTTAGTCTATATAATATAATGGTGAAGGGGAGGTTCTATATTGGTGAAGTTGGTTAAAAAGTCTTGCAAGAAAGAAGCTTTTTTGATGAGGGCATCAACGTTAAAATGATTATTTTACCCAATGAAAGATTGGGTTTTGCAATGGTAAAATGTACACACATGATTTGATTATATGATTATTCCCTTAATTGAAGTAACGACTCTCCAAAGCCGTGGCCTTCTCGTTCGCAATTCTTTCTTCTTCTTCTTTGTTAGCTAGTTTGTATGCCCTCTCCTGAAAAGATATGAATCAATAATAATTGTAATTAGTAACAAGTTAACTCCGGTTGATTATTCTTTAAAACTATAATTAAATTGCTTTGAGAACAAAGCACCACGTACTAGTAGACGCCACAAGTAGGGGACGCCATCTCTCTTCTTGATTTGCTTCTCTAACACTTCAATTGCTGTGATTAAATTCATTTTTCATTGTAAGAGTTAGAGATGATTCGTGGGTTTGAATGTTATGATAAAAGTTCGAGATTTTACCCTTCAACGGTTTTCCAGTATTCAGCAACATGTTATACCAAACTTCATTGAATACGTCGACTTGTTCATCAGATGCCCCAATGATCTTTCACACAATGTAATTGATTTTCTAAGTTCCAAAATCAACAAAAATGAGGCCGCATTACATAAAAATGGTTTGATTAGTACAACCTTGTAATCAGTGGCATCAAAATTTGGATCAAGTAGTTCCAGTCCACGATTGTCGTCATCTCTTCCATAAGCGTAGAGTGCTTCTGCAAGCTGAGTTAAAACAAGGGAAATGGAGGGAAGAGTTTTAAAGCAGTTATATATTGCTGGGAAATAATCTGTTTGAAGTACCAGGTTAAGATTGCATGTGACACGGCTAATTCCTTGTGTTAAAATGAGTGCAACAAATATATCTGAACTATGAACTAGACATACTATCTAAAGAGATTTTCATATATTCATGGAACCAGCTATTGAAGCATACCATCATTCCTCTCTGCATTCGTTGTTGCTTCTTTTTAGTCATCCTCAAAAGCCTACAGTAAGACAACATGAATACATCACAATTCATGCAAACATTGGATCTCAATTGCATTTTGCAAAATATAACACTTCCACCTGTTTTTTAAGCCCTTTAGAAGATCTTCTGCTTTAGAAATTTCTCCGGTCTTTGCCAAAGTCCACACTATCAATACATCAAAGTGCCATTCCATATACCAGTTTTCCTGACAATTTAATATACATCCATGAAATGCACAAGCATAAGAAAGTTTTTCCAACATGATACTTAAGCAAGTGCTCAAAAGTCAAAAGTTGTATCAAAATCAGCACTAAGAAACACATAAAGTACATTTATTTTTAAGAAAAATAATTCAAACTCATGTTTTACGTGTAATGTACATTTCATCTTGAAAATATAAATTTATGGACTTAAAAATAGTTTTATGTTGTTAAATATGTATATTTTTTCTGTTTGGTAAAATTTGTACCTTGCATTCAATTTTCACCTTTTCCTTTTATTTTTTGGTAAAAATTGTGAACTGGCAGCATTGCCAGTTTAATTTAATGTCCAATCTGGTTTAAGATTTTAATACATAGGAAGAGAACACAGATAAGTGTCAACCTGACCAATGTGTACCAGAATTCAAGACTCAGATCAATATTCCAGTTGCATATTGAAGTGTCATACAATATTACCATTTCGTTGATTCATATAGCATGTAGGGTGTATCTTAACCTACTTGATTAGTTAGGCATTCTGATAGAATCTTGAGACGATCACCAACAATATCCAATTCACCACGTACATACAACTGCAAAAGCAGAGCCGCGGCATTTAAGTAAACCTGCATTCAGAGGGATTAGAACTGGTTACAAAAGTAAGAAAGTGAGAAAATTACTGGTAAAGACAAAGCTTATGAAATCACATACGTCTGCACTCATAGAATCATTTCTTTCTAGCTCCTTCCATATATAATTGTCATATATCTCTAGCACTCTTTGTCTCGGAGCATTACCTTCTAAGTAACAAAGTGCTACATGCCACCAATTGTGTGTCAACCTGAAAGAATGAAAATTCTGTAGCTGACTAATGGAAAGCTAGACAAAGCCATGGTTAAATGAATCAAATGCTTACATAAAAGATGAAGAAGAACCCCATGATGATGAACATTCTTCCATGAACTTAACAGCTTCTCTAAAACAGCACTTATACTGAAGGACATGGCATAACTGCAGAACAAAATTCAATTATTACACTAATTATTTAGGTCATCATTTATGAAAAATTATTGTTACAACCAATTTCTGAAATTTGACAGAATAGTGTTTCATAACTTGTGACTTCATTATGCCTAAAACTAAAGCTTGAGATAATCCCCTTATCAATGGTTAATTGCTTGATTTTTCCGCAAACCTATTACTGCTTTCCTTTTTTAGACTCATAAGAAATACAGGGAACTTCTAAGACGTTAAGTGGTATTGCAATGTATGCAAAAAGAACAGGTGGAGGTTTATTCAAAATCTTAATTGTTAACTAAACAACTTGAAAGATAGTAATAAGTACTACTCTAAGGTAGAGTGAATATTCCCATATTTAACAATTACATTGACCTACAGCATGCTGTGACCAGCAGTCTTGCTTATTGATTTCAAATCCCCTTTTGGCAGCTTCCTCAGCTTCCTCCATCCGTCCAAGCTCCAACAAAGGAAAAGCAAGCATGCCATATATATAATTTTCTCCTTCATTGTGAGGCAGAATCTGTAAAACTTTAAAGTATAAGGTACTCACTTTTCATCAATAATAAGAAGCAAGCTACTCAAACAGCCATTTAATAGACAAATAATATAAAGTTGCTTCATGTTTGGATGGCAAAAATTAGTGATCAGGATAGGATAAGAGTGGATTCTGATTTAAGCATATAATATGATGTTCCTGATTCTGGTGTTTGGCCCAACATGACACATTTTCCCCTTGAAAAAATGTCAAATCAATAGAGAATTTTGGGTTAAGAACTAGGGTGATTATATATTCCCATGGCTAACAAATTTAGGCTGGAAGAGCTTCTGCCTTCTAACTCCCAATGTCATCTTAACTTTTTTAGGTAACCCAAACAAAGGAAGCAAAACTAATGGAAGTAAATTCATAGTAACACTCAACTTTTCTACACTCCAATTTAGTGGGCTTGAGATTTACAAACAATTTACTCCTCCACTATATAAATAAAAGAAAAATCTATTATATTAACATTTTGGCAACTTCTTAAACAATATACTGATATACAAGATACAGAAATATTTTAGTAATAAAACTGTACCTTGTTATAGGCCAAGAAAACATTTATTTGTAGAAATCAATTATAGCAGAAATCAAACAGAAATGTTCTCAAATTAGAAGGAACCTGCTGAATAAGAGATAAAGAAAGACCAGGCAGACCCATGTAGAAGCATAAGACTTGTGCTCTCTTTAGAGAAAGCAGATCTCTTGGGAACTCCTTTAGAAGCTTCAAAACAGAAACAAGTTGCATTAATCAAGAGAAATTGAGTAAAAATCAGATGAATCCCAATGCATGGTACAGGCATTACAATTGGCCAAACATGTCTGTAGTCTGAAGTAAGCTCCCCTCTTCAGATAGAACTTTCTAAGTAACAATATGCAAAAGATCATCTAACCTTGTTCAAAATTCAGTTTCCACACATCAGAATAACAAAGGATCAAAGTGTCCTGTACTCCTGTTAAAACAACAACCTCCTTATCCCAATAGGTGAAGTTGGTTCATGGATCACTTGATGTCATTCTGCTTCGTTAAAGACATCAAATTTTCTAAAACCAACATTTAATTTGTATTCCCTTAACTTTTACCTTCTAGGATATACTTTTGGTTCAGGGTTCTTTCTTATTCTCTAGTATACACATTATGCAGTTGATACCAAAACATTCATCAGCTGTCACCACTAACTTTGTAACTAGTAAGAACTCGGAATTATTTTTAACATTGCATCTACAGCATGAACCAATGTTGGCATTTGCATGAAAATAATTAACAAGTCGGCTAGAGTTGAAAGAACAAGAAAAAATCAATAAGGAGGACAGCATAATTAAAGATGCAGGCAAAACCTGAGATTCTATATGAACATTTGTTTATAGATCTTTCATTTGAATGTACAAAATAAGTCTATTGGAGCTTCAATTATGTTTCGGAGCCTTTTTGTAAAGAAGCTACCAGAAAACTAATCTGGACTAGTAGGTACCTATCGGATCCTAGCCTAATGGCACCCACACGATCAACTATCCAATGCCCTAGGGGGCACACCTCCTATACAAGAACACACTAAGGGTGAGGGATACTGCATCAGATATGAGATACCCTAGGCATTTTACTTTTCTACCTACATACTATCCCCCATTTAATTCTAGAATTAACTTGAGTGTCAGAGTATCTTTATAAGCACATAAGCTGTCTCAGACTGATGGATAGCCATTGCCAACCAAAGTAAGGCAGTCTCACACTACCTCCTTAGGTACAGGTAGGAACACCATCCCATAGTAATGCTCATCAACATAATTTTACTTTCAGCAATTTACATATCAATCTTAAGTTAACAAAGAACGAATTTTACACGCAGAGGATGAAAATATACGGAGATCCATTTTAATAGATAAACAAGAAGCAAAACAATGTACACAGTGAAACTATATTCTTGAATATAGAGTAAATACTTGTACTTATCTTGGTCCTGAAAGATATGAGTGTCATCAGTTTAATTAATCATCCAAAAATAAATAAATACACTAGAATTCAAATGACAAACTTTGACATCAACTAAGTTTTCCAATTTTATCTTTCTAAATCAAATTGGCCCTCAAACTGATGAGACTTGAATAATACTGAAAGGGACCTACTGAAGCCACTCACCTTAGAATGCAATTCAACAGCTACATCATCGTCTCTATCTTCAGATAGCATATAACTGATGGCATCGAAAACTAGTTTCTCGTACAAGGTGGCATGTTCCTGTAACAACAGAATTCCAATCATGCATCAAAGGGATTTTATTTTGTATTTTGTTTTTGTATCTGATGGATAGAGTCAGAGAAACAAAACAAAAAGAGAAGCAAATGAGAGGGTACAAGGTGGGACTTAGCGGCATGAAGACAAGTGAGAGCACGAGAAGAACCAGAGGAGTAAAGGAAATGTGCTGCCAAGATGTTGGCCAAGACACAGTGTTTGTCATGTGCCACTGCTTCCAGAATCACAGACCTCTCTCTACCATAGATGAGAACCTTCACACCCCCATTTGAGTATTGGTATCAAGGAGTTTCAACAAAGACAAAAAAATCAAAATCAAAAGTCAGAGAGAGAGAGACATGATGTGAAATGTGGTACCTGATGGTAGTAGGAGTTGATGGCTGAAACGCAGGCCTGAGAAGAAGTTGCAACCTGGTATCCCCATCTGTCCTCCAATTTCACACCTTCCATCGTTCTTCACACTCCTTTCGTCTCTGTCTAATTTCTCAAGTCGAAGTCATTGGTTATGGTTTTCGGGTTTAACTAGGTAAATGATAAAGAAGAGCAACATGGGAAACCGACACAAGTACGAAGTAGATCTTATCTAACAACTAACAAGAACAAGGTATTATTAACACGTGTAATTCCAAGTTAGTATCCACGATAAAAGTTGCTGGCAAAAGTACCAACAGGGTGTAGTTTTTTTTAAAAATTTACCATTTGGATAGATTTTAAATTAATATCCCGTTTAGTAAGCGTGACATAAGTTATGATTTCTCAACAAGTTATGATTTGTGAATTCAACGTCGTAATATTTCATATCATTTTTATTTTTTATTTTATTAAAATATTAAACTCGTAAAATTTTATATGACTTTAATTTTTTTAATACGAAAGTTGTATCAGTTTTTTATTCCGACTTTAAAGTTGTGAAATAAATTATATTTTTTTATATTAAAGTCGTAAATTCTATCATGATTTTAAAGTAGTATTTAAAAAAAATTGAAGTAGTATAAAATTTCACGACTTTAATGTTTTTTTAAGAAAAATAGAAGTCAAGTGTTATGATTTTCAATTTAGAAATTGTCACATTGATTATGATTTATCTCTAGATGGATATTAATTTAAAATTTGTCCTCAAATGGTAATTTTTTTAAAAAAATTACATCTATTGGTAATTCGTTCCTGAAAGATGAAAATTTAAATTTTAGTCTCTAAAAGTGAAAAAGTGTGATAAATTCATTCATTTGTTAACTTTCGTTATGAGTTATTATTAATGAAAGAGCATATGTGATACAAAAAGTTACACAAATGATTATCAATATGGCTGTTGAATAGATTGAACCAAAAGGTCACTAAGTTTTCATTAGACTAATTTGTCCGACTCTAAATTTCGTTTAATTTAAGGGTAAAATATAATTTAATTTTTATATTTTCCCTCATTTGTAATTGAAAAATATTTAATGATTGATACACTGTTATAATATTTATTTTAACACATTGGTAGAATGTTTATTTTTAAAATTTTATTGTGACAATATTAGGTAGTGACAAAATCAAGTTTGATTTTATTTTTTTTATAAGGATTAACTTAATGGTTGTGATTTTTGCTTGGGTTTATATTTTGGGTAAGGTATTGTCAAATTAAAAATTTCATAGCAATAAAAAGATTATGCTTATTATTATGTTTATTTAACTTATGTTTGTTTTCCTATTTTTTAAGTGTTTTACACATTCAATGACACAAATGACTGTTTATCCTAAAAAAATAAAATTATTTTAGTATGTCACATAATTTAAAGTTGTTTAAGATGGAGAGAATTGTTTATGAGTTACTTAATTTTATATTAAATATGAGAGAAATTTTTTTGTAAATGAAACACTTGTTAGTAGAAACTTTTAGGAAAGAAAATTAATTGAATTGTTTAAAAATAAAGTAACATCAATTGAGTTTGCTTATATAAGTATCATTGAAGATACATGTTATGTGTTATTATCGTTTTCAGTAAAATTTCTTTTTTAATTATATTTTTTATTCACATAACTCATGTGTTATTTAAATTTTTAAAATATAATTCCACCAGAATTGATGTGTGTATTGCAATTAAACATTATTTACACATATATTTTACAATTAATCATGGTTGTTGATAGATTTTGTTGAAAGATGTAAATTTCACTTTTATGATCTCTATCATTTGAAGCTTACTCTTTTTTTTATTGTTGCAACATACGGTTGATACTTGATATAAACAAATTTGCACCGGATTCCTCATCCTTAGATATGATAGCGGGGCCTTTTCTTTTTACACCCTGTAAAAGTTATCCTACACTCTCTTCTCATCTAAAATTTCATATGATTCCCAAAACACTATGCATTGCTTATTCTTGATCTTATGTTTCATAATTATTTTTAAATGTATTACAGATTAAGCATTCTTAAAGTATGATATTTCGGTTATGGAATAAGTGTTCCGAAAGAACTACATCTACTGGGAGGTATTCTGGAATACTTTCATAAATATTTTAAATCTATTACGAAATATGCATCCCAAAAGTATGATATTTTGGTTACAAAATATGTGCTTTAGAAGAACTATACATATTCGTAAAGTGTTATGAAATATCTTTTTTTGTAATTATTTTTTAATTTATTATAAAGTAGGCATTCCAAAAGTATGATATTTTGCTTATGAAAAAGGTGTTTTGGAAGAGCAACACCATCCATAAAGTGTTCCCAAATATCTCTTTCGTAACACATTTAAAATACCATTACGGAATATGAATCCAAGAATACATTTAGAGTGTGTTTGGATGGAGAAATTTAAAATTCTGAGAAATTTTAAATTTTAAGAATTTCAAATACTTCAATTGAAATTTTTTTATTTTCAAATTTTGTGTTTGGATGAAAAAAGTTAAAATTATGAGAGTGAAAAAATGAATGAAAAAAAAGAAAAGATATTATTAGTGTGCTAGTTATACGTGTTCCTCTACGTTCTCAGGTCCGATCGATGTTCCACAATCTCAGACGGTATTTTTTGAAGAAGACGGTAAGAAGAGAATTTCAATTTCTCACCTTTTAGAAGAAAATTGAAATTTCAGATTTTTAGTTATTTAAAATTCTATTTTAAAATTCCAAAATTTTAAATTTTTCAAAGAAAAACATTCAAACAATGAATTATAGATTACAGAAATTCAAATTCTCTGATAAATTACTTTCCTCGGTTAAAATTTTCTATCCAAACATACTCTTATATTTATTGAATTATGTATTTGGTAACTAACAAAGAAAAACACATGAAAATTTTTACAGACATACAAGTAATGTTAGTTTAGGGGTTTTGAAAATATTAAAAGAAAAAGGAGGTACAAGGTGAGTTTTAAGTGTGCAGGAAGAAAGACCTTGACACCGGAGTATGATAGCTCAAAGTGAGCTTGGACCAAATAAAAGATATTAAAAAAATTCAAACTATGACCAAAAAATTCAAACTAGTTCTACTCTGCCTGGACCAAAAAATTCAAAAAAAAAAAAAAAAACTATGACCAGCCTACCACACACTACACATGAGATATTGAGATTGGCACAATCAAGTACTTCAGCTGGGTGCACATATTTTCTAATAGTATTTTGAAAGTGGAGGACCCAAGAAGACTAGTGTCATTTTCAAATATTTTCTGTTTGGTTTCACTTTGTACGATTTTATTTTATCAACATCAAGCTTATTCATGTTTTATTATACTTATTTTGTATGGATTTTCATATTAGTATCGGTGCTGATATAACTTTACACAATTCTTAAGGAGTGTTAATTTTGATAAATGATATTTTTAATATTGATATTGATCATAAATAAAAGAAAAACCACAGGGCCAGCCTACTACCTACTTTAGCATGATAATATCGAAATCATGCAGTCCATAAATTAATGCAACTACGACTATTTATCCCAAGTTCTTAAATTAATTTTTTTAATCATAAACACTTTTGTTACTTTAATGGAATTTTTCATGAAGTTTCATCATTTAAATTGGTTATGAAACTAATTATCGATAAGCATAATGTATGATGTGGGGGTGGGGTCAATTCCTTTTCTTTAATTATTTAAATAAGTAGCTTCAAACAAATAATGACTTCCATAAAAAAATTGGTTGGCTTAACATATAAAACTAAAATTCATTTTCATTTCAAACAAAAAAAAAAAAGAAAATTTCCTATTTCAAACTATAAAAAATTCTATAGTCCACAGAATATTAATTATTTTAAAAAAAAATAATGCAATAATTACTTTTTTTTTAAAAAGAAATCGTTGGATAGTATAATAATCACTAAACATATCGTTGAGTACTCTTCACGTCATTCTCAGGTGCATAGTATAATAACAGTCTCAGTATCCAAAAAAAGAAAATAAAATGAAAATGAGGTTTATTGTGCGTATGGACATGGCTCCCGATACTAGAAGCAATCTCGCTTGATTGGTCCTCTGGATTTCTTGTCCCATTCAAGAACCACATCTGACTTGGACTAAGCAAAAACCGAAAGAATGAATCTGCAATTTAATAGAAAATATGCCATGCAAACCATTTGGATTTTTCCTGTTTTGGCATTATAATTGGATTCATTACGGGGAAAATTCGTTTGAGTAATCGAAAATAAATATTTTAATCTTTCATTTTTTTTTATTTTATCAACTATACATAATTTATTTTATTTAGTGGGATAAAATTGTAATTATTATAAATTCTTTTTTATTATACTAACTGTGTTTACACTTTCAACTAGGAGAATAATGAGATTAATTTAGAAAATTATTTGGATTAGTAAGAATGCATTTAGAATGTAAGTTAAAATATTTTAACTTTTTAAAAAATATAATCATTTATGAACTTGAAACAGAAAAATCTTCGATTATATTCACACTAGAAAACTATCTGAAACATATAATTTCACAAATAAAGATATATCGTTGAAGAAATTGAAACATAAATTCTTCGATAATCAGAAAATATGTGAAATAAATATCTTCAAAAATAAAGATATATTATCGATGAAATTGAAAAGGAAATTCTTCGATTGCGTTCACAATAAAAAAAAATTGTGAAGAAGTAAATGTATAATTGTTAGTGTAATCAAAATGTAGTATGAAATGAAAAAAAACTAGCTAAGATTTTGGAGAAAAAATAGAAATGGTAAAGAGTTTAGAGTTTGATCCACCAATCCACATATGATGTGTAAACAATGATATTTGTGTACCTTAGTCACTAAATTGATTAAAAGAAAATGAATGATAGAAAAGTTAAACTTCGTTAATACATTGTTCCTAGAATTGGTAGCCTGTTCCCATGCAGCATGATGATGTAAATGGAACTTGTGTAAATGTTTTTCTCCCTATTAAAAAAATGCCTACCAACATGTTTATTTATAGTTTTTCGATTCAACGGTTGAATTAGAAGGATTATACATGTGTATAACTTATTCAGATAGACTATCTAAGATGTTGACAACTTTCCTTATTTCATTTGTTGAAAATCGTCGATAACTATTTTTAAGTGCGCGATCAAAAGCTACACGTCTTCAATACATTTTTGTTTGTGTCTTTGAATGATTTGTTCTAAAAAATTCTTTTCACATATCAAAATCACCAAACACTTAGAAACTTTTTATATGTTTTATTAGACAAATCTCTTTATTAACTCTCACGTTTTGATTATCCCGAAATGAGCGATACACTTTCTATAAACTTATTTCTCTCTATTAACTTTCACATTTCCATCAAGATGAGCATTGCACCTCCATCAAACTTCTTTTTGATTGTTCAATCGAAATGAACATTCCACCTTTGATAAACTTTCTTTCGAATTGGTAATTAAATCATCATCCATTATTGCAATTGAATGACTTCCAAATCTCACTAAACAAAATATATGCACTTGATTCTAATGTCAATACTTAATCATAACATCAACTTACAAAAATTTGCTTTTGATATAATCAAAATATATTTCTCTTTGAACCATCAATTGAAAACAATATTTTCACATAAATTAAATAAGTCATTTTTAAACATGACATAAAATCTCCACACTTATAAAATTTTACTCACAATTCCAATACAATACTGATGATGACTTTTTTTATTAGTAGGAATTCCAGATAAATATCAAGGATTTTACATTGCTAAATCATCTTAAG